>NW_008236261.1:479211-486915 GCF_000691975.1 Corvus brachyrhynchos | reverse complement strand
AGCCCTGCCTCCCCTCCGACTGTTCTCGGATTCTCTTTGCTTTGCCCTTCGCTCTTTTGCTCTTTTTTCTCTGCCTTTAGCAGCCGCATCGCTGCTGGAAAAGTTTTGCTGTTGGGCACAGAGTGTGTGTGACAAGTGACAGCCCCGCCACCGCTCTGGGGAGCGCTTACGAGTGTGGGAGCGACAGCCCTCGTTCCACATGAACGGGAAACGTTTCCATACCACTCTTCGGTGATCCATCGGCAGCGGCTGCTGGCAGAGAAGGAAGAGCCACCAAAGTGAGGGGCAGCCCTCAGGCTGCTGGCTCCCTCCTGCTCCTCTCTGCTCATCTCCAGCTGCTCTCTCCCAAAGCAGGTTGCTCCCCTCCCACACAAGGCCACCGCTCCACAGACTTTGGGGAAAGATCTGTGCCCAGAGGAGCCCCAGGCAGGAGCTGGGGGCTGGGGTCTCCCCAGACACCTCCTATGCCAGTGGTGGTACATGCACACCTGAAGGGGAGAAAACATGCTCATCTCAGTGGTTAGCACTGAAGGTACAGGTTACAGCACAGGTTCCTCAGCAGGTCCCTGGGCTCTAGATTTATGGCCAGGTGAGGAGCGTAGCAAAGTGCAGCCTACCACTGTGTTTTGTTCCCAACGTCTCTGAACTGAGCCAAATGCTGCCTCCTTCACCTGAGTCAACTCCAGCGCAGCCCTGATGATGTCTGACCACTGTGGCCTCAGAGGAGCTGTTGGAACCCCTCAATTTTCTCACTGCATCCTGTTTCACCAGCTGAGCTCACTGTGATCCCACAGGATGGCTGGTGCTGGGTGTCCAGCTGCCCCCCAGCAGTACTGTCGGAGGCAGGAGCATCTCTGCACAGTCAGGCGAGGACTGCTGACTGCTCAGGCCACCACCATGCTACAAACCTGCTGTGGTTTAGGGATCCTGCTCTTGTCACAGCTGCCTTTGGGCTGGAGGAGTTGGCAGGACACTGCTCCAATGTGGTGAGCTGAGCACCACAGAAATACTGAATTCAAGGAGCTATTGAACGGGAAATTAAACCAAGCCAGTGGGTGGTTATCACGAGTGAGCTCTGACCTTTTACAAAGTGACTATGGTTCCTGTATGTTTTCAGGAAAGCATTTGCTGCTGATGGAACCAGGCAACCATTTTCTTTGATGCAAAGTTAAAGTGATGGTGGGTCTGCCAGACCTCTCCATCAGAGGAGTGGGAGAGCAGTACTGGGGTGGGAGAGCTGACCAGAGGGGTCAGAGCAGAGCAGCACCCATGCACCCCACAAGCTTGCTGTGCTGCTACCTGGCTCCTTCAGTGCCCACTGCTGCAGTGCTGGGTTATGGGAGCTCACTGACAGGCAGCAGATCTCACCTCTCTGTCCTCCCCCAGCAGTAGCCTGGGAATGAAAGGGGGATTTTTCATGCTGTGCTCAGCACAGTATTTGACTGTGCTTCTGTCCCACTATCAAATGCTTTATGTATCCCACTGCCAGTAATGCCAAACACCGTAATTCCTGTTTTCTTCTCCTAACAAAATATCATGCTTCGGTTTCCTGACCGTGCCCCCCAGCGCAGCCTTCCCAGGTAAGCTGCTCTCTCCATCTCCATTTATTTACAGGCCAGACAAACTCTACTCCTTCTCTGACTCCATTCCCTTACCCTCTGCACCTCTTGAAACCTCCATACCCTGATATCTCCAGTCATTACTGCTATTTCTAACTTCTAACTGCTTCCCTCTTGCCTTTTCATACTTTTTTCCCCAGCCCATGAATGCAATCATCTATTTTTGCCATCAGCTGCTGCTCTCTGAGGGCTGCAGTCCTGCTGGGGTAGTTTTGGGGAGATGTGGTTTTGAGCACCAAGCACCTTTCCCTGCAGCATTGAGGTGCTTTCAAAACTACCTTAAAAATGGCTTCAACATGAGCAAGGTTTGGCAGGTCTGCAGCGATTTGAAAGCAATCACATTCAAATCTGGAAGGAGGAAGCTTGGCTGAAATAGCCCCCAAGTTACCTATTTCTGAGGACCTCAGCAGTACAATAACCTCTTTGAGGGATTCCAGGGCCAGATCCATGAAAACTCTCTTTCAGTGAATGAGAACCTGATGACATTCTCATTTCTGGGCTGAATATTTTGAACTGATGCATTATGCACCAGACTGAAAGAATCCTTCTTGAGGGAATAAAACTGTTCTTTTAGAAAGCAGAGGGAAGGATTCCTGTTCTAGGAAGAGGTAAGGTGAACACTTTCAAATCCAATTCTCCAAATAAAAGATTGCAGCCAAGTAGGAGACACGAATAACCAACTGCCTGATGAGAAGCATGCAGAATACCTGCTTGTATTTGCTTTCATTTATCTCCTAAGCATTCTGGCCCCTTCTGCTGTCTGTAAACTACATCTAATAGAGCAGTCAGAAATATAAATCCATTGTTTTATGGCTTTCTGCTGTAGAAGGGGCTTTTTCTATTCTTCGGTAGTGAAATCTTGTTTTTGCTTTCATTCTTTTGCTACCTGTAACAGGGTTCTACTGTTTCCTCTCCTCTTGAGGTTTCTGCATTATTGCTGGTGAACATTAGTACATTTATCTAGTCCCTTCCATAAGGGAGCAGCCTTGCAGATGATGTAGTCAGTGTTTGTCCTTGTCAGAGCAGGGACTGTGTTCACAAGCCCAATTTCCATCAGTTGTATTCCCTGCATCCCAGTAGCCTGTGACTGTTGCTATAGAGGAACTGTGGTTGGTAAAATCTGTGATAAATCCCAGTAAGAAGTTCACTTTCAGCTGTTGAGGCATAGTCCACCACAGACATCTTCTAGGACATCTTTCCATTTGAGCCCAGGTGGTGAGAAAGATCTAGACACTTCCTGTCACAGGACCAAGGGGCTAGTGACATGGTGAAGGGGTGAAGCAGCTGCTGCTGTGTCTGTGATGGAGAAAGCTGACAACAGTGCTGTGTTTTGGGCTCAGTTAGAGGAACAGCTGTGCTCACACCCTGGGCTCGTGCTGATCTCCAAAACCTGAGTGGGAGTGCTGATTTGGAGGTCTTAAGTTCCTCAAGTTACAGAGACCAGCTTGAAACAAGTGTCATGTGGGAAGTGTATGTTTCTCAATTTTTCATTCTCTTTGGGAAACATCTGGGTTCCTTTAAAGCCAGAAAGCAGAGGGATGCTACAGGCATGGTGTAGGTGTTCTGGAGGTGAGTGTGATGCTGAATATTTTGGTTTTTTGAAAGATCCAACAAATCATCATCCAGGATGGAGGATGAAAGAGCATCCTGACAATACATTAACACCTCAGATATCAAAGAAGTGCATGCTAATGTCTGAAGTGTCCTATGGCATTTATCCCACATCCCTGTCCTGTGCTTTTGGAGATGAAAGTGGTTCTGCTTGCAGACATTAGTACAAGCTGTCTTACATCTCTGGGAGGTCCTGTTCATTTGCTCCATATATTTGTCTTCATGTGCATATGCTTATTCTTCCTCCATTCTATAAGATTATCTGCTTCCCTCATGGCACGGCACTGCCAAACCTTCTTAGGTCTGTGAAGCAGCAGGAACTGCTAAGAGACAAAACTGTCTCTAATCTAGAATTTCAGAGGCAGGACCTATCTTTAGTTTTACAGGTAATAAGTGACCAGTGTTGATGTTGGGATGCTGACTGAAAAAGCATCTTCAACATGTGTCCTTGGCTGCTACTGCCTAGCAGAGTGTTTATGTCTCAAGTGAAATGTTTATTCCTGTTTTGAAGAGGGAACTAACAACAAAACCAGAGCAGTGTGATGGGTACTGTGCGTATGGGAAGACAGATCTATCAGGCAGGTTGTCTTATCTTCTTTAGATAAGAAAGTATCTTGAAGTCATATTGGCCTGTTAATAAGATGTTGGAGGAAAGGGAAGCAACATCACAAGGTATCAACCATGTGTAGATAAGACCCAAACTATGATAAAATATCTGAGGAGAACTTTGAATTTTTTTTTAAAAAACACCATCTCTTAAACATTAAAGAAAATTATAGACTATTCACATGATGGACACCTATTTTCTTAAATAAATATGAACCCATGATTTCTCCATGTTGCCCAAGTCCTCTGTGTCTGTCTGCAAGAGCTCATAGTAACCCAGTATGTTAATTTGGCATTACAGGCTTAAAAGACAAGTGAACAAGCCATTTCCCATGCTTGTTTCTTATATATTATTAACTTAATTTCCAAAACAGTGGTTTCCAAGCTCCAGATCAAATTTGTTGTGACTCAGTTTTTGCCTAGCTCTACTTAGAGCAGTCGATGTTCATGACAGTGCTGGGGGAGTGTTACAGACTGTGCTGAGGATGAGCAGTCATACCCCGGTTATCATTTATAAAGTTGAGATTTCTTTAGGTCTTTGCTTGAAACTTGGGAGCAGCCTCATTTCTCAGTTAGATAATAAATCTATTACAAGCTTCAAGCTTGAAAGAGGACAGGAGCAGTAAATAAGAGAATTTAAATCTTAGTAATGAAGATACCACCAATGGTGTTTGGCGCTCGCTACAGTTTGGCTGAGTCCCCTGGATTTTACAGTCTAAGCATTTAGTCAATACTTGGACCATTAAATGTCATCAAAACCTGGTGGGATCTGTTATGAGGAATCATTTTTTATGTGGAGCAGCCATGTTGCTGGCTGCTCTACAACTTGGAATTTGAGTTCTTTGTATTAAATGTTAACTAGAATCAATTTTCCTATCACTTGGCTTTTCTGTGCATGTTTTTGCTACCAACTTAGCAAAGATCCTCACTGTACTAAGAGCTGAAGTAAATGACAATGAACTCATGCATTGTGGAAGGGTTTCTTAATTAATGGGACTCACAGATGTCTCAGTCTGAAGGTACCCAAGCAGCAGCCTCTGGCTGTGGTTTAGTTCTTTGGAACAGGGTGCCTGGAGTGGCTTTGGTAATAGCTGGGCCACATTCTTTAATCATAATGACAATCAGGATCGTGTTATTTTTGGCCTTCCTCTGCCTTTTAAAATTTTTATTTATTTAAACAGTGATATAGGAAATATGTTTGCTCAAAACTAGGTATTACCAAGTTGTTTCTCTTTTCCAAACCTCTCATCCAAATCTGTGGTATGGGCATTGTTATTTTGTACATTTACTGTGTACATGGCTTTTATTTAGCTCTCCTTGCTAGTGTTTTGTGGTTTTTTATATAGAATACTTCTGAAAAGCAATTAATTGAGATGGCTTACTGGAAAAAACTGTTTGGATTTTGTCCCCTGCTCTCCTAAACAAAATTTAATAGGAAACTCTTGGATTGGGCTTCTGGATATAATATTCCCCTCTTTGGCAATCCTGCTAATCATCACTGACAGGTATTTCTTTCAGAAAGATTGCTTTGCATAGATAGAACCTGGCAGAGGGTTTGCCTGTGAAGAGAAGTGGAACAATAGGAAGTCAGTTGTTTGGGGTTTTAATAGCTTTTTTTTCCCCCTCTCTGTCTGCGTTACAGCTGATGGTCTCAGCAGTGCGTGTCTCCTGGTGGAGTCAGGCTGCTAGGGACAGGGGCTGGGAATTCATGGGTGCTCACACTCACTTAAGATCTGACAAGTAGCTGGTTGCAGGCCTGGCCTGGACCCTCTTCCAATCTCCTCTCTGGTAGGTGAGAAGAGACCAGACTGTATGAGCTTAACTGGGGAAAGGGTCAGAGAAATGAGAAGGCTTTCCTGAGAGATGTCATACAGTGGCAGAGGTCTCCAGTCCCCTCCATGAGCCCATGCTCCTGTCCTACTGTAGAAACCAGTCACCCCTAAATAGGCATGAATGCATTGGAAAAGATAAGCATCAAGGCAAGGTCAATACTTGCCTGGCCCAAGTCCTTGCAAGTTAGGAAATGATCTATGAAGTGATGTATCAGTACCTGTTCACCCTTCCTTTGCTCACTGATGGGCACCATGCTCTGACCACAAGGCTGCACTGCTGCCTTTGTGCAGGCACAGAAACCAAGTCACTTCCATTAATGGGTGCTTTGCACACAGTGTCCAAATTACTCCGGCTGCACACCCAGCTACTTCATTGGGTAGTACTGGTTTGGGGTAGGACAGGTGACCCGGCAGTGCAGAATTAGGAGGTGGGTTGAGGCTGTGGTGTGTTGTAATTTGGTTAAAAACAAGTTGTGTACCTAAGAGAGTATGGAAACATCTGGCATAAAGCAGGTTAGTTCCATGCTTGTTTGCAGGACCAGGTTTATGCTGGCCATATCAAGTGCTCACCGGTCCTCCTTGTGTTGGTGTGAGCTCAAAGGACTCAGCCAATACCCATGAGCATCATACTCCACATTGTCCAGGAAAGTCTGTGAACCCTTTACTGTGCTCTGGTTTATTCTGAGTTGTAATTTCAATGTGAATTGGACTTGGTTTGCTTGAGCACCATGAAGTCATGCCTGCTTGGGATCTGTCTTTGGTTTAGGTAGGGACAGTGCACTTCAGGGCTTCTTTTTCCTTCCATGGATGGAAGATGGTAAGCATTTAATCTGATACTTCTCTTGTCTTCTCTGTGATGAAGATTTTTTTCTGCTCCCATTAACAATTTTGGTGGAATGGGGAATGTGCTTTGAAGGTATGAACAAACTATCCCTGCAATACCTGTTTTGGTAGGAATTTTAGCTTGCTGGCCCACATGAAAAACTAGAGGAGTTGGCTTGGGCATATGCAGATAGCCTTCAAGGAAACCTGAGAATGTGGCCAAGGCAGCTGTGTGAGAGGGGCAGTGAAGCTGGAGAGCTTTCTCTGCAGGGGTTTCAGACGCCCAGAATGGTGAACATCTGAGGCCAGTCCTAGGTACGCAGAGAGGCCTATATAGCCGCCTCTCTGTGCTTGGTGGCTGGAGGGTTTTGCAGACCTTTTGTCTGTAGTTGGAGTGGATGGGAGGATTATCAGACCATAGACCTGAGTGCTCTCTATGCTTTTATCACATCAGACATCAGAAGGAATTGTAGATTTAAAGCTACAGCTTGGCTAAATGAACAAGAAAATAGATAACTGGCCCAGGAGAGGAAGAATGAGAAGTGTGGTTATCTTTTTCTTACCATTTGCAAGAGTGAAGTCATTTTAGTTCCTCTTTTATCATGTCCTGGAATACTGGAACGCGTTTGATACAATATAAAATGCATTCTTAATGCATTGAGAATAACTCAGGTGAATAACCAAAATCAAACATGTAAGTAAGAATCAGCTCGTATAGTTTGACTTGTTACAAGGCAGCATGGTGAAGATTCGGAGGTTCTATGGAAGTACCTGATAAGCAAACACCAGATTGGCTCCATAAAAATGTTTGGTTTCTTCTATAAACTGAGATCCTGTAGTAGTTTGGAACTTTCTTTGCAAGAAAATGGATGTGATATTGCCTTGGTTTTGAAAGACAGGTGTCTGCTAAGGAAGGCAGAAGCCTCCCTTGAAATGGCAGATATAACCCCTTTCCCTCCGAGTTATTATAATTTTGAAATCAAGGGCCTTTAGGCAAAGGTGTGGGAAATAGGAATAACAGTTCTTTAAAACCAGTCGAACAAAACAACAGTAACTATGGCAGTAACAGCAAACAATCACAAACCCAGTGCCAGCCTTCTCGGCTGTCAGGCCCTTTCCCCTTGGGTGCAGTTCCGCTCGCAGCCGGCAAGGGCGATGGTGGCTCCCGGTGAGCAGGGCAGGGGCGATGGTTCCCCCGTGGCTGCAGGGGGGGC
>NW_008236261.1:443409-479069 GCF_000691975.1 Corvus brachyrhynchos | reverse complement strand
ACCACGGCTACAGCGCAGCGAAAGCGCGAAGCAGCAGCGGGGCAGGGCGGCCACAGCCCGGCCTCCAGCAGGGCAGGGAAGGCGGCTTTGGGATCCCAGCGTTGTTTCCAGCAGAAAGAAAAATGGCCGAAAAAAAGAACCAGCAGCTCTTTTCTCTGCAGCTTCTCTCTCCGGACACCGAGAGCGAACTGAACCCACACCCAGGTGAAACAAAGGAGTAGCCAGGCCCACCCCACCCCCAATGGGCAGCTCTTTTGTCTTCCTTAAGTACAGCCATTTGTCCCCTAGCAACATGCGTACGGGAAAAAGTTCCTTTAACAGAAAAAAAACCTAGGACTAAACTAAAACCCCAACAGATATTTTATTAACTACAGGACACTGAATATAAAAGAGCATCTGTTCAATCTTTCAATGCTATTTTCTATACCCTTTGCTCTTTATGTTGGTTAGAATAATTAGTCCTGAAGTCTCACTTTTTTTTTAAAGTTAATTATTATGTGAGGGAATTAGTTGTTTTTCAGTTTTAGTCTTGCCCTGACTGATTTAGCTCCATCCTCATTTATGCAAATGAAGTTTCATGTTGCTATGAGTAATATAAGCATTCATTAAGGTGGAGATTTTACATTTTTTTTAAACAAGCAAAATTAGAAGGTTAACTGAGTAATATTATTTTTCTCGTAAACAGGTATTTTAGAGAATGTATTTACAGAATTTGTGATTAAATAATGATCCCATCCCTTAAAATGTAATCCACACATCTAAAGCTGTCACGAATACTGAGTACGATGAGTGTTCCGGGCTGTCTTACAGCTCATGCTGCAAGAGAGGAGCTTTTGTTACATTTGTCCTACATTGTAAAGGCAGCGGTGTTGCCTCCATGATTATGTAAGGATCTACAAAAGATGATTGTAGGATATTAGATTCCAGAATTGGAAAAGCAGCATAAATGACTAAGCATGCAAAATTACAAAAGGGCTTTTTCTTTGAAAGCTCATTTGTTTTTCTGTTTGATGTGCCATTCTAATAAAGTGTCCTGCCTCTCTCCCAATTCAGTGTGTTTTTAAACTGAGGGGAAGGGCTGAAACATTTATTTTGGCATTTCCTACAACAGTATAATTATGGTTGGTTGATTTGATTTCCTCAGTAACCAAAAAAAACCCCCAAAAGTAATTTCTCCTTCATTATCTAATTAAATGCAAACATTACATGTGTTTTTTGTAGGTGATCAAAATTCATTACATAAATGTCAATCCTTGTCTGAAACCTGCCAGTCTGTAGCAATGGAAATTGGATATTTAGTATGCTTCAGCATTTAACATGATATGCTGGATTCAGGTGAAATTTGGGTAAGAAATTGTGTCAACTTTACTGGATTGACCTCTAGAACATTACAAACTGTTTATTAATGAAGTTATTAAGTTTCCATATACTAAATATTAGACAAAGAGAAAACATTGTAATGTATGTGTAGTGAAATAATCCAGTATTAAAAATACTAACATTTCTTTACGTATTTTACAAATCCATGCCAGATTTCCCTATGGATTCTAATAACGGCAACTGTAGAGGTGCCGGCATTGGTAAGTACATTCTTATAAAACTGTATAATAAGCTGAAGACTTTCAAATCCTTTAAATATTTGATTAAGTAAGAGGGGTACTGAGTGATAAATACTGAAATACTTTGTCTTGACTGAGAATACTGTAGATTGTGCTTTTGCATTCCATGGGCAGGTGGGATTTGGGGCTGGTCAGCCTCAAAATGTCCATCAAAGAAAGAGGGCTGTGCTGATTTTATTGAAAGTTTTTTCTTGGACAGAGAGAGTAATCATTGAATTGATTTTTCCCTGGGCAAAACCAGTGAAGATAATGGTTCATTCTGACCTTAAAGTTTGCAAATTAAATTCAGTACTCTTCGTAGATAATGGCAATACTTGCGTTAGCCTGAGGAGATTGAGGGTGGGACCTTCTGAAGCTAGTTTTATTCCAGCAGGTCCCCTGTTGTTTTTTATTTCTGTTTTGGTTTTGCTGGAACTGAATAAAACTGAATAAAACCCCTTGAACATTACCACTACTTGCCAATGCAAAGAAGCAAAGCCCAGGTTGGTAACTAATAATTATAGGAATGCGAATTTTTTGCTCAAGCAAGTCAATGACTGTAGATTTCCTTGAATTTTATTATGATTCCATCCGAAGTTTACCTCTTACGTCTTTGTCAAGAAATTGACGCTTGGAAGCCTAAAATTGGCCACCACGTCTTTCCTTCTGCAGAGGTGTTGATGAGCTACAGTGTGCATTGATGTTCACTTCAATAATGTAAACACCTAAGCATGGTTGTTGAACCTAACCTTAGATACCTATATATATAATTTCAGCATTAAGCTTTGTGACCAAATTGCAAAAAGGTATTAGTAATGCCCAGTTTATAATACAGTTTTAAAATTTAATCAGCAGGTCCCAATGTGAAAGCAGCTGTATAGGTGTGAAATGTTCTTTAAATCACAGTGCATACCCTCTAGAAACCCAGGTATAGTTAGAAAAACTCACAAAAGCAAGCTTTGCTTTAAATCGTCTTGAGCATGGGACCATGTCTGGAAGACTTGCTAAAGATATTTGTTACATTAGTATCTTTATAGTTTTAAGCCATTTTCAATTGTGTGGCATTGAGAAAGTAGGGATTTCATGCTCGACACTGACTGTACAAAGAGCATACAAGCTTCACTTTGACTATGAAAGCAAAGCTGCATGCTCTCAATGTCACCTTATATCAAAACTATGAAGCGTATCTTTACTGCTGCCTGTCCATAGGCATGTAGAAAGCATGTAATTCCAGTGAGTGACCCGGCAGTGGAAGAGGAAAGTTTCAGTCATATTGTTACTGTTGTGATGCTTTTCGATGACTGAAAGCAAAACCAGACCTAAAAAAATCCCCACTGGAAAATAGGGTAAGGATGCGCAGAAAAATTGCTGGTGCAATATCTGCTGATATCACTGCCTTTTACTGCACATACATGACTTCCAGTTCAATGTGCTACATCTGTTTGAACTGACAAACGCAGTCGGACCCTGTTTCAAAAGGCCATGTTTCAAAATTGCTTTATTTATATGTTCAGTAAAGTTAATTTGTAGTTTTGCCATTGTAAATAGAGATATTTTGTTTGTTTTGCAAGTAGCAAACTGATGTATTTTTTTAAAAATCCCATTCTCCGCTCTGTGGTTTCTGCAGCTTATTGCTTGTGCTGCTGTGCATGGTCGCAGGCAACAGTACTCTTGTGTTATCCCTACTTGAGACACCATTTTTCCCTGGCAATATCTGCTGGCAAAACCTTCTCTCTGAGTCTGCATGGGGTTTTTTTGGGAGACCTTTTTTACCTCTATTGGCAGTGAACTACATTGTTTTCTGCTTCATCACATGCTCCTCCAGTGTCTTAGAAAATTTTTCTAGAGTGTTTTTTTTATCCTTGGTTTGTCAGGGAAGTGTTTGCCAGGTGTGAATGCTTGTACGGGACAGTATTACAACAAAGTTTTTGATTGTGCATGCACATATATTTAAGATGACACAGACGTTCCTTGGTAGCAATCCATGGGGAAAACCATTTTCCCATGTAGTCCATGTCTTACGGCATTTACAGAGTGAAGTTTTCAAAGATAGAGATTTTGAGCAGTTGTTAGTCCTCTATTGACTTGAATGTTTAATGGCTAGCTGTGATCTCAGTCAAAGCCAGTGTGAGCCTCTGCTGCCTGTCTCTGTGCTTGGGACATACCATTGTTGTGGTCCCAGAGCTCTTCTGGTAATTCTGTCAGCTTCTGAGGAGGCTGTCAGGTAGGATGGGATTTTCCCTCAGCATCAGGCAATGCAGTACATTTTTATAGCCACCTTTTGTGGGTGTTCCTGCTCCCTGGGGAAAGGTCAGCATTTGCCTTCCTTTGAAAATCACTGTAGCAGGAACTGGGAGAGAGGAATTGGTTTTCTGGCTCTAACTTTATAAATGACCTTGGCAAATGACTTTCGTGTTAGTTTCTGTATCTCTAAATAGTAATTAGGAATAATGCAGCATTTTGTAAAGCTCTTTTAAATGTAAATTTAAAAAGCATGAGGGTGACCTGCCCATGTTCTTCAATAAGAACATGGGCAGGTCTGTGGTTTAGAAATAGAACTAGACTAATAAAATATATTCTGAAATTAATAAAGTAAGCCAATACTGTCTTAAAACTGAAGGAAATGTGAGACTGTGTTTTTGTCTTGCAATTTAGTCTATTTTATTTTACCTGCAACAGTGCAAAGTACTGTAGAGCAGGAGAATGTTACAGTGTACGACTTGCTGGACTTGATGCTGAGGTGCCAGTGTGAGCATGGCTCATAGGAGCACATCTTTTATGCTCTGCTTCAAGACAGCTTATAAAAGCAGCTATAATTTGCTCTACAGTATCCATGAGCTCACAGAGGCAGAAGAGAAGCCAAAAATCACTTCCCTTCTCTGCTTTTTTTATTTTAACACAAACTCATAGGAAAGTTAAAGTCTGTAGTACTCTCTCTCTCTATATATAGATTCCTGAGGATGTGTTTGAAGTTCAAGGAAACAATATGCTTTTCTTTTGAAATGTTTTCCTCTTTCTGGATATTTTTTTTTTGTATTTTCAGCTACAAAAATTCTTCCTGTGGAAAATAAATCATGATTTGAGAAGTTGGTAACCATATGATTCCATCTTTTAAATTTTTTTTTAATATGCAGGAATCTTACATAGCAAATAAGAGATCTTTTTCACTCTTCATGTTGGATTTAACTAAATCACTAGCTTATATGCATTGATATTTACAATGATGGTGTATAGAAATAAGTTGGCATTAAAATAGATGGCCATGCATATGTAATACTGGGATCTGCTGTTTGAAATTACTCCACCAAACCACGCTTAGACACTAGTGTAAAATAAGTAAATATTTGCATTAGAACAACCAGCCCTGAAATACCAGTGGTGTTAATGAACATGTGGGTCGGGAGCTTCAGCGTTAGCACTCCCTGGGCACTAATGAAAATGTTTTTACCTCTGTTAGAATTCCCAGCTGTCTAGCATCTGCACCTTTGGAAATGCTGCTCTGACAGTGCTCATTTGTGTTGTTTTTTGAAGGCTATCCTTATGGCCACAAGGACTAAGAATTTCTCTATTTTCATTAAACTTGGGCTTCTGGGTCATAATAAAATTGTGTAAAATTTACACAATTCCTAATGGTGAATTGGATGGGCCTCTCAGCAACCTGATCTAGTTGAAGATGTCTCTGCTTATTTGCAGGGGGTTTGGACTACATGACCTTTAAAGGTCCCTTCCAATGCCAACTATTCTATGAATTGCCTGCTAGCCAGAATATCCAAGTTTGCTAAACTAACCTGAGATACCCAGTATTCAAAAAAATGTTCAGTCATGCACTGCCATAGTATTTTCTGTGTCTCTATTATTGTCTGTATGATAAAAGGAACAGAAAGGAGGGCATTCCTTAAGTCTAGTACAGAAGAGAGAACAGCATTGCAAGGATGGAATTACAGCACCTGCGAGCACAGGAGTGACCAAGATTGAACCTTGAATTGGCTTAAAATGATGATTTTGTCACTTGAGACTCAAAGTCTGTGTGTCTTTGTTGTTGTGTTGTGGTTTGGGTTTGGCTTTTTTTAAATTTCAGTATGCCAGTTTTTCTCCTAGGAACATTTAAGGTCTCATGGACAGTTCCACTTCTCCCAGCAGAATAGGCAAGGAATGCCCTGTGGTTTTTATTATTTTACTGGAATAAACAAGTCAATTCAGTGAAATTTTTGTTAGGTGTGACCGCAGGGGTTTGGGAAGATCGTTAATGAGTACGTATTCTTTTCTTTCTAAACAAAGCTTTCTGTTTCTGTAGACCGCTGCAAGTGCAAGCCTGTAAAAGCTACCCAGAAGACCTATCTACGCAACAACTATAACTATGGTAAGAACAGCTGCATGGCCAGCTCCCAACTTCTTTTAAGGCTGCAGGAAGGGGAAAGTTTTCATTAAAAAAACCTAAAAAAGTTCACAGTTACTGATGGTAGCCCAGTGTTACTTATTACAGGAGGAAGGTGTAGTCAGAAACATTTTCAAATTAGAAGGATGGAGGGGATTAGCTTAATATGTTAGTACAAGAGTCTTTGTTGAGTTATTTCCGTTTTAGTGCAGGCATTTGGTGTTCATGTACTTCTCTAGTGTGAACAGTGATGCAACAAAAATGACATTGTGGGCTGCTGTGCCTGAACTGCCTCTGTGATTTCCAATATACTCAGCTTTTGCAGAAGGGGATGTTTTTAGTAGCTTTCATGCCCACTAGCTCACCATGAGATCTAACAGGTTCTTTTCCTTCTGGTGTGTCAAAGCCAGCAATGGACATCTTGCCAGCTGTGTTATGCTGTCAGTAACACCTGTAAAAGTGCATGTGTCCTGGTCTTCAGGCATATCACAGGTCCAGGCTAATATTTTTCTTCATACTGTTTGTTTCAAGCAAATTAGGCTGATAAAGCCACTGAATATATATCATGGGAACTGAACAATTGGGCCCTTCCTTTTTCCCATTAATCAGGTGAAGAGCCTTAGGTTCGGTGAACTTAAAGGATTTATTTAAATGGTAGCGATTGTATAATATTTATTAGGATTACACATTTATAAAACCAGACTCAGACAATCTTTTTTTAAATTAGTTGCTGTTAAAAGCTAAAAAATTATAACTGTATTCAAACACTTTTTAGGTCACTAGTCAGTTTTATGTTGTTTTGGTGGACTTGTTTATAAAAAAATTAGAGTGACTGTTCTCTAGGCAGAAACTGCACATGGCAGAATCATTGAGCATGCTCCTGCCCGTTTTCTCAAGCTTTTGAAATTAAAGAGGTTTCAAAATGCATTTGAAATATCTCCAAACTAAAGCAATGTTTTATTTTGAGATCTTAAAAGGTTTTGAGAAAGGGGATCACTTAGGGTAAATTGTGCATACTAGATGCACAAGTTAGTGTTTGTTGGCAACTGCATTTAATGTGCCTGCATGCTGGTTAATGGTTGTTAAGGGCAACGTATGTGAAGTGAGGAGATGTGTAAGTCCATGGTTTTCTTTCTTCTATATTACCTTTTTCATATAGGAGACATTTGGAATTTGGGGTATCTCCTGTTTGTAGTGGAAAGGGACTCTTGTTTGCAGGCTGTGATTGATGTGGCATTCTCTAGAGCATGACCTCTGGGTTGGCTTTGCATTTGCATGTGGTATCAGTTCACTGGTCACCATGAGAGAATGAAAAGCTTTCCCTTTGAAAGGCAACCCTTCCTCCTTAAGGCAAAAAGAAGGGGTGAGAGAGGAAACAATTAGAGAGGTCATTGGGTCAAGATCAGGAGCATTTGAAGTTCATAAAGAGCAGAGCAGATTAGTGCTGGGTCACTGGAGAGAGTAAAAAACATAAGGGCCTGTCATCCAGCAGAAGTAGTGATATGAGAAGTTTTAATGCACATTTGATTTTTGTGAAAGGTTCAGAGTGATAAATAAAGTTTGGTCATCTGTAATGCAGGTAGTCAAAGAGGGAACAGTCACAGCTCAAGGGAGAAGGAGAGCATACAAGAAATATAAGAGTGAAGAAGAAAGGAAGGAAATCAAAGCCTGATTTAAACAGGACGTAAATCCAACTGGTACATATAACCCCTGCTCCTGACCGTATCATTAAGAGACACACAGAGATACCTGGACCTCCTTGGTGGAGGGTAAAGTAATGAAGGGAAGAGATGGGGGCAGAGACATTGCAGGAGTTCAGCTAAGCTTCTGATAAAGGACCATGCAAAAGACTAATCCCAGACGTCACCAAGAACACCTTGGGGGTGACCTGGATTATCTGCTGCTTCTAACAATGCTCTTTGTGACTTTTCCCCAGTCATTCGGGCTAAAGTGAAGGAGGTGAAGACTAAATGTCATGATGTCACTGCAGTAGTGGAAGTAAAGGAGATCCTGAAATCTTCCCTAGTGAACATTCCAAAGGATACTGTAAGCCTTCACACGAATTCTGCCTGCCTGTGCCCACCACTCAGTGCCAATGAAGAGTACATCATTATGGGCTATGAGGACGAGGAGCGCTCCAGGTAACTCTTTCTGTGCTATCCTTGCAGCACATTTGTTGTTATTGCTCCCCTGTCATAAAGCTGAACGTCAGAGCCAAAAGGAAGGAAAACTTGGCGTGGGTGTCTGTGCATCTCCTTCATGGTATTCAGGGAGGGCAAGGCTCTCTACAGGCACAGAGACCTTAGTCTTGTGTGTGTTGAGTTGTATAGCCTCTTGATGGAGTAACTGGTTGTCTCTGTTTTGTAGGTTACTCTTGGTGGAAGGCTCCATAGCCGAGAAGTGGAAGGAACGTCTTGGTAAAAAAATAAAGGTAAGAAAATACCTCATCAGAAGTCATATGTTGTGGGTGCCATAAAACATCTAAATAAGGGACTAAAATGCATATGCTGCCTCCAGTTAATTAATATCATGTATCGAAAACTAACTTGGTGTGTTATTTGCTGTATTACTTAGAACTGCATGCTGAGTAAACTAAAGGGATACATTGAATTATTCCAAAGTATCCCAGTGTAGCGGCAGTCAAAACCTCTGTCTCAAAAAAGCAGAGAGTAGGAGTCCTTTAACTCTGTAGGCAAGCTGTGCATTCCACAACACATGCCTGCTTAGTTGGGGTTGTGATATGAATTAAAAAAAAAACAAACAGACTTGGGGGCTTTACAAATGTTTTTCTGACTAAGTCAGGATTATACTTTTAAGATCTAATATTCTTTAAATAGAGTTCTGCTCTCACCAAATTTTGTGGATTAGCAACTATTTTAAAGTCATCTTCCTGACTTGGCTGAGGGAGGAACCTGATAGGGAAGTCATGTCACAGCAAATTGAAAGCAGTGAGCTCAAATGCAAGCCATGTATTATAGAATCATGGAATGGTTTGCCCACCTCGTCCCACCCCCTGCCATGGGCAGGGACACCTTCCACTAGACCAGATTGCTCCAAGCCCCGTCCAGCCTGCCCTTGAACACTTCCATGGATGGGGCAGCCACAGCTTCTCTGGGCAACCTGTGCCAGGGCCTCAACACTCTCACAGTCAAGAGTTTCTTCAGTATATCTAATCTAAGCCTGGTCTCTGTCACTTTAAAGTCATTACATGCCCTTGTAAAAAGTTCTTCTCCATTTATCTTGTAGCCCCTTTAGGTACTGGAAGGTGCTCTAAGATCTCCCTGAACCCTTCTCCAGGCTGAGCAACCCCAACTCTCTATATGAAAATATATTCTGTTTTTTTCTTATTTAAATGTTTTCTAATGCCTTCCAATTTCTGTAAGGATTGCCTTTTTATGTTTCAATGCGCTGCAAAGTATCAGTGGTTTTGACATTGTTAGGAGTGTCACTTTACACAGAATATTCTTATTTTGACACAATTTCTCAGCTATTGATTTGCCATAATGGTGTTGTGCATGTGCAAACCAGTCTGCTCTTCCACTCAGCACTTTCTTCATCAGTGTAAGGGTCACTGGCAGGAAAATACTGTTGTGTTTATAAATGCAAGATTTTCTGTGCACATTTCTTACATCAGTGGAGATTACAAGAGTGAAAAGACACAGGGATCTTATTTCAAGTTGTTGTTTGATTTGGCAGAACCCTAGGAAATCCAGTGCCACAGAGGAAATATCACATTGCTGCCATGGGCTGACTTCTGCTCAGTTTCAGTTCTTGGGTGGTAACATCATTTGTTGGAATTTTTTTGGGGAACAGACTTACTTTCTCACTTGTTTCCTTGTCATCTGTGACTTGCTGCCTTTGCCCTCGCACCCAGCCTGGGGGTGTTGAGGACCCTGCCACATCCCCACCCACTTGTCATCATTGTCTTCCTTTCCAAGAGCGTCAACAGTTGTACCAATTATATTTATTATGTCTTTTCTTTTTTTTTTAATTGTGGTTGCTATTGCCTGCAAAAATAAAAATAAATAAATAATAATAATTTTAAAAAATTAACAAAAATCACTTGACTGTTCTTTCATCCTGCTTCCCCCGAAGACTGCATGAGTAGCTTCATTTAAATTTTCTTATTTTGAAGGTGAGTCCCCCTTGTGCTGAAGCCATTGTGCCTTGTATCAGACCCTTCATTCAACAGAGGCTACAAGAAAGCCAGGAAACAGTTTCCCTATTTAAAGTGACTTTTCCCAATAAGCTCTCATTCCACCCTTGAGCCCAATGCAGGGTAACGTGGTGGAAATAGTAATGGCTTTTCTGCTTTTGCTGCTGTTTGTGAACACATGGCTCTGTAATCTCTCTTGTAATTTCTTTGCCTTTCAATCTGCAGCGCTGGGATCAGAAACTCCGCCACCTTGGAAAGGGGAAGGGAGAGTCCGGACACAGCGACTCGCCTCTGAAGCCTGGCAAACCCAGCAGTGCCCGGCAGGCACGCAGTTAGATGTGGGATGCTGCACGGTGACATGCAGGGGACTGTCTACCAAGACTTCATTGTTGGAGCAGCAAAGGAGAAATTGCACTATTGCACGTTATATTCTAATGTTTACTACAAAATAATGTTTTAGCTTTTATTAGTTTTTATTCTCCCTCTTGTTGTTTTCCACCTTTTCCTTTTTGGATATGGGCAAGCTCTGGAAATGTATATTTTTTTTCTGTTACTAAGAACTGTAGAAAACTGCCCTTACAAGATGAGGAAAGACAATTTACCTTTTTATTTCCTGAATCTTCTTGGGGAGAAAATTCTGATGCAAGAAGGAATGAAATCTGGAAAAGACCATTGCTTAAAGTCATGACTCACATTGGCTTCCCCTGTTCATTCTTTCTTGGTCACTATTTGCTGAAACTTGCTCTGTTTTGGGTAGGTTGTTATCTGGGTTTAAGTGTATTGGTTTTTATTCTGAAATATAATTCTGAAATACATAAAAAAAACTGTTAAGAGAACTGTTTGAATCAGTATAGCTTTATTAAATTTTCTTACAGATAAACCAGTTGTATAAGGCAAAGTCTAACTTAAAATATTTCCTGCAACAAACATGATGTGCATGTACACAGGGGACCTGGGTTTTCCAGTGCTCTGGGCCTTGAAGGAAAGATTGTCTAGTTCTGTAACCAGAACTTATAACATGCTTCTTCTCTTATAATGGCAGTTTTTTTTTCCCCTTTTCTCAGCTGAGCTGTAGGAGTAGACAGACTCACCAGGCCTGCTTCTCAGCGCAGGTCTGCCTTTTGATTTTGTGATGTTATTCTTAAATTTGTGCCTACATAAACAAGTGTTCAATGCTCAGTAACATATGTCCAATAAAGAATTGTAGCCGCCAACAATTCCTTACCTGACTTCTGAACCAACATGATATTTCTAATACTACTCTTGAAAATTTAAAAAAAAAAAACTTAATATTTGTGCTTTAATAGAAATCTTTGCAGATAGTACCAACATATTCAAAATTATCTTTGTTTTTCTACTCTCCCATGCTTAAAAGAAATTAAAATGAGGTACATCAAAGAACAATCTTCTTTGGCATAGTCTGCAGAGGGGAACCGGCTCTGCTTATAAAGAACAAATGACTGTTGTGTTCTAGTGGTCAGTAGTCTTTAGTACACTAGGGCTGTCTTTCAGTAAGAAAACAGTGTTGTTAGCTTGTGGTTTGAAAATATGATCATGATAAGTAGGACAGAAATATTTGGGAATATTATAATAATGCTGTTTTAAGATTTCAGTTAATAACCAGCAGTCTTGGGACAGATTTTCCATTGGGCTGGATACCAAGAAAGTTGAAAAAGAACAACTTCCTGCAACACTCAAATTTTTATTTGTAATTGAAAATAAAGGGATAATATAGCAGAAAGATTGGTTCTGAAAGCTGGGAGAAGGATATTAATCCTCCAGGTATTAAATCCTCAGTATTTTCTCAGAATCACACAGATCACAGAATCATTCCGTTTGGAAAAGACCTCCAGGATCATCAAGTCCAAGCTGTGATTGATTTCCACCATGTCAGCTAGACCAGAGCACTAAGTGCCATGTCCAGTCTTTTCTTGAAGACCTCCAGGGAGGGTGACTTTAACAAGTATTTCTACTGAGTTGGTAAATAACTGAACAATTTGTTAAGTTGTGAATAGCTTGTTAAATAATGTTAAAAACCTCATTATTTACCCCAAAGCACCCACTGAAATCACGTAGATGAGCACTGGAATCGCAGGGTCTGCAGTCACCGTTCATCATGTCGTGTTCTGCTATGAAAAGAATTGTGAAATCATAAAACCCTGTTAAAGATGTAGAAAATCCCCAGACAGCTGGAAGTTTATCCTTCTTAGCCACCACTTCTGAAGATGGGCTCTCCCATACCATTTCTCTGTGATTGACAGCCACCTTTATTTAATCCACTTGCAACCCAATACTGACATTAGTCGCATTAAAAATTGCCAGAGCAGAGCACAGTGCTGCACTTTAAACCTCAATAAGAGAAAAATGAGCAGTGTTTGTAACAGTCACACACATCATGATGTTACAGGGAAAATATTTCCCTAATTGTAAGCCACCAGATTGCTTTTTTTCTAGAGGAATTAATCATTTTTCATTAACACGTGAAAAATGAGGGTGGCATGATGGGCTGCTTGAAAGAGGCAGGAGGCATTTTTCACAATCCCTTAATTAACTGAGGAGCCTTTTACATACTCTGACACTGCTTTTACCCCATCACAGTGATTTCAGTGACTGAACCTCTGCAGCATCACCCAGACTCACTTGTGCTGGTACAAATGACATCCAGGGACAGATGGCACAATATCAATTATTTCAATAACTTTGAGCAGCATCGTTCCCACATCTGTTTTGTGGCCTGGAGCATGCTGAAATGCTCTGTTGCTCAAAAGCTGCAGTTACTGCTTTACCACATCTGTGAGAGCTTTGTGACGAGCTGGACTATTTTCTTGCTTCTTCCCCAGGAAATCCTTTTCTGCTCTTTTTGTGCATATTTTTGATGTGATCCTACCTTCAAAAATGCACTATATAGCACATTCTTCTGTAGGAGCACACAGCCTTCAGCACAGTGTTTTCAAAGACATCCGCTTGGGATGTGACTTTGCCTCAATTTCTAATGCTTTTTGTTCCTCCAGTTTTATTAATTTATGTAAACACAAAGTCAAGTATCTTCTAAAAGTTTTGGTTTGTCCAAAGTCGTGTTGCTCAGCTGTAAAGGAAATGGAGTGTCAACCACAGTGCTTGTCTGATAGAAGAGCCTCCAGAAACCATCATATGGGTACAGCAAGGGAAAAGCACAGTGCAAGTGAGGAAGAACATCCAAAGCAGACAGACTTGAAACTGAACTTTACAGTTTCTGATGCGGCTGCACCTGACGGCTGCATGCCAGGCTGAGCTGTGGGTCCAGCACTGGCTCTGCTCCCTGTGCCCTCAAGGTGGCCATTTTACGCCAGTGTGGCCGAGCTGGTCCAGGCTCTCCTCCATCCTAATTCCCAGTCTCTCCTGCATCCTGCATGTGGGCTCTCCTCTGTCCTAACCCTCAAGCTTTCCTCTATCTTGCTCCCAGCCCTCCCGCCCATGCAGAGAGTGGGAAGAGCTCTTCTCCATGACCCCCAGGCACAGCACAATGTGACAGAGCTGTGAATGCAGCCCCTCAGCCCACACCAAGCATACCTCAGGTCCCACCACCATCCCACCCACCTGCTGTATGCAAGGTACTGCAGGAGCTGGTGTGGAGCTGCAAATGGACTTTCAAAGAGGATGCTGAATTAGAAGAATAAGAAATACTTAACAACAAAGCTGTTCCCATTTGAGAACATCACTGTGATGCATTTTGGACGTCGTAGCTTGGTGCTTCCATTCTCATCCACACCATTGCCTGGAGCCTGTGTTTTCCAGACATGCTACCAGCACAGACAGCTCTGCCTGTGATGGTCACAATAGGTACAGCAAGGTGAGCATCATCACTGAATCAGCAAATCCTATGAAGCATATTGTCAATCCTATTTAACTGCTGGGCTTTGGATTTTTTTTTTGTTTGTTTGTTTGTTTAAGAACTCAGTGACTATCAGTTAATGTTAGAAGGAAAACCTGCTGCACAAAAAGCCAAGAAAACCAAACTTTTGAGTAATATGTTTACTATTGCCCTCTTGTCCTTACTCTCAAAGCCTTTGGAAGAAAGCAAGGTTTGTTATTTTAAATCTTGCCTAATTAGATCTCTTTTTGAGATTCCTTGTGTCAGGAAAATTAATCCACAATGTCAGAGGTTTATGTCCAAAAAGGAGACAGAGGAGACCGGTAACTTTATTCAAACAAAGGGAGAGGTCATGGGGCATTTCCCATGGAGTCTCTCAAGTTGCTGGAGGATGCAGCCTCCTTTTTATCCCAATTTCCTGGCCACATTTCCATCTCTCCCCATTGGCTGAGGTACTTGAGAGGTACAGACTTCCCAAATAACCTAATACAGACCCTGTTTTTCTTTGTATCTCTGTTCTTTTCCTCTAAGTCCAGGAATTTAGCACAGCCTTGGGTGAGTCTGTGTCAATTAGTGGAATTCCTCTGGAATTTATGGTTCCTCCCATTGCTACTTTCACCTAGCGGTATCTGGCTTTATCTACTAGCAGGCCCACAGTTTGTTTGTAAAGAGACATCCCTTTCATTCCTTTCACCTGAACATCCCATGCAATCTAGAATTAGAGACTATGGTGTGAAAATGTGGTGCTTTTTTAATCTTCCCTAAGTTGGGTAGAGCTTTGCCTTGTGTTCCCAAGTCCTGCACTCAAACTGGGTCAGTGTATGCTAACAGGTAGTGTTATATTCAATTAATTTGTTTGTAAAAGTCCTGCTTTCTATCCAGCGTCTATTTCATTCCTCCCTTAAAGTAAGATCCTTCTACTTCGTCTTTCAGTCCCCATAGCTAGAGCCAAAGAAAAAATAATGCTGTGTGAGGATGAAGAAAAGGAAAGGGGTACAGTCTGGGAGCAAACCTGCCTCTGTCACTGCAGAGAGAACAGCACCTGACCTCAGGTGTCACTAGGGACAAGAAGCAGCTGTTTTTGTCATATCCTGTGCTGGTCAGTGCAGTGTTGGTAAGTGATTCTGCAGTTTGTGCAGGGCTCTGCCCTCCCTGGAGCCTAGGTCTGTCACTTGTTTCAGGAAAAAAATACCTTGAATTGCTTTAGAGCACTGGCTGCACTGAGGCTTCTAGTGTGGGCTCTGATGGTGTGTCCCTTTTAAATGACTTTCCATATGCTGGAAGGAAGGCTGATTTCACTCTGTTTTCCAAGATCTTATTGAACAGTATAGAGAAAGTACATAGCTTTTAATCTTGCCTTTTGACCTGCAGTGAAACTACTTGAGGGTCATGGTCAGTCTATTACTTTTGTAAAAAATTTTGTAACTATGAAAAAAATGCTCTGTAGTCATTAAGAGTTTCATTCCAGAACTGGTTTGTTTGGATGCCGCACTAAAATCCCATAAAAAGAGGGCAAACAGAACAGCATGTGATAGCTAGCTTGTTAATGGTGTACAGTGTGGTTATTTTCCTGGGTGATGCACATGATGCACATACCTGCCCATGCACATGTGACCAAGTGTCATGGGATGTATGGAAGGATTAAAACCATGCCTTTCCCACATCAGGGTTAGATTAGTCCAGAGAGAAAATACACAGCTTAAAATCTCTGCGAATAATTAGCCTGACAAGTTGCTTCCCTGATGCAGCTCAGCAGATGAGGAGGCAGGAGGAATAAACACCAAAGTTGCTTATTCACAAGCATTGTCTCTAATTTCTGGCAGGGGTTGACGCATGGCTTTAATAAATCTGCTCTGAACATATTAGCAATGGCATGAAAATAACAGAGCTTGATTTCAGCCTGGGAATTATTATTTTGGAGTATATTTCCTTCCATTGAAGCCAATAATTATCAGGGTCTGTAGTGTGAGAACAACTTGCACATTTTGAGAAGAGCACAGTTGAAGAGCACAGAGAGAAGAGCCAGTCAGAAGAGCACAGTTCAGTTGATCAGGGTTGCAGGACTAAACTGGAATCAGGGTTTTCATTTTTATAATATTCTAGTGTGTAGAGTCTGAGAGAAGTATCAGTTCAGCAAAGTATCGAAAATGGGATGAAATATATCTACTCTGAGTGACACCCTAGATTTGCTTCCCCATTCCCTGGCACAGCAGCATACTGTGTAACTTTTTTTAAAAATGTCCTGTCTGTTGGACAATCCAACAACTCCCTGTCCTGCAGGAGAAATCTTAGTAAGTCATTCTGTCATGCATGGAAGGGTATTTGCACTGCTTCTATAACACGGTACAAGATATTTGATTATTACTCACTTTAGACAGTGCTGTTGGAGCATGGGTAGATAAAGGTTCAGGTGATGCTTGCTGTCTTGCTGCACGTGAGCTGTGCATTTGCCCTTTCCTTAGAGTAAACAGCACAGCCTTATGCATAAGATGCATTCCTGAATGGTCACGGTGCCACATCATTAGGAAGGTGACACCAAAACACAGCATGGCCAGAAAACTGTTTGTAAGTTCAGTGTCACTGACAGCGCCACTAGCATGGAGGTCAGCTGCAGAAGTGCTTGGGCTTGACCCTCTTTGTCAAAATGTTCTTGTTCTCTGTGTTTTGTGGGAAGAGAAGGAAAAAGCATACCTTTTTTCCCAGTAGCATTGTTGGGTGAGATGTATTTGGCTGCCCCTCTGACCTGCCACCCTGGAGATTGCAGTCCCCTACCCTGAGCACCTGGTTCTTCCCACACTTCTCAGCCTCTGGAAAGCATCTGCCTGTGTTTCAACCCTGGAGCTGCCTCACACAAGGCTTCCTGGACATTTGCTACACCTCAATTTTTCAGGAGAAATGTGTGTAGATGCAGAATTAGCTGAAGCCACCTTAGGAGCAGCAGCTATTTTGGGGGGCAGCTTCTCTTTGGTTACAAAGTAGGGCAGATGAGGACATAGGAAATCCTGAGGCTGAATTAGTCCCTCAGTAATTTTTTACAAATGAGTCTAGGTTATGCTGTGAAACCCATGGGAAAGACTCCACATCAGCGCTGACTGAGCCCACTGCTGCAGTCCGGGTTGGGGATAGCAAACCAGGTCACCACATCCTTCGCAGAGCAGTTTAAATGCCCACATGGAGCCCAGACAAGCCTTGTCACAGGGGAGATTACTGGCTCTGAAGTAAACACCCTTTGCCGGTAGGGTGCTCTGGGCCAGCCAACTGCCCCTCTCCTACTTCAGGGCTTGGAAGGTTTAATGGGTGATGATGAAAGGAGATAGGGGAGGGATAGAAAAGGAGTTTCAGGACAAGAGCAGCAGAAAGAAATTACTTGTGACTCTGTTCTTGTGCCCCTTTGCTAGGCAGTGTGTTGTAAAAAGCACAGATATGTTACTGTATAACTAAAGGCAACATCAGACTGTCACAGGTGAATAGGGGGACTGAACGCATGTGTTATCAGCAGATCTAATATTAGGACTTGCTGAATTTTGAGTGCTGAACACTGCAAATCTGACCTTCCTGTGCAGTTATCTAGGGTTTGAAATCGGACAGAAGACTTTGATCACTTTATCTTGTATGATCCATTGGAAAATTGATCGTCTTTGTCCACCATATGGACCTGTTTCTGTCCTAGGTGGTGTGGCTCCTTCTGTCCCTGTCTTTGCATTGCTGAGGTAGGGAAACCTACCTTTTTTTGGTCCCAGACTGAGTATCTGGAAGTGGACGTTGGTCACCAGGTTTTACATGCATAATCCTAGCTTTTTCCAGCATTTTCCTCTGGGAGATTGTCTGAGTGACAGGATAACCAGGCTCTTCCATCTCATGCACCAGTCTCCATTGCCCCAGGGACTTCACGAAGAGGCTCATAGTATCTCTGCTCCCCTTTGCCAGCATGGTGTTCCTGCTGCCCGTGGCCTCATGGAACCTTTACCACTTGCACTCTCACTCTGACATGCCATCTAACATTTCTGAGGACTTCCTTTCTGATACAGGCATCCCTTCTATTCAACACTGGATGCCGGTTTGTTTTTTGCCTTGCAGCTCTCCCTCTCTGCTTTCTTGTGGCTTTCTGCTCCACTGTGCCCTCTGTGTTTCCTGGCTGTTTATCTCCCTTTCTTCCGGTCATTGTTCCCCATTCCCGCAGCTAGAGCCAAGCCTCCTGCCCCCAGCTGATGACTATCAGGGACATTTGGGACATTTGCTTCCTCCCATTGCCTCACATCCCCTTCCAAAGGGGTCTGTGGATATCAGTTACAGGGAAATTTGGCCTATCTGTGGAGAATTTAAACTGAAATGCCCAAGTGTTCTTGGTACATTGTTTACCCGGTGGCAGCCCTCATGATTAAATGTAAAATTTCTCACACCATCCCAGAGTGCCAAGAAATTAGAGTGCTGGAGCTGCTGAGACGAAGGTCTGGCTTTTCCTTGCCTGTGTGGGTGGATGAAGAATTCCTCCCTAGCTTTGCCCCTAGAATTGACTGTGTCTAAAATCAGAGCTGCACAAAACAACTCCAGTCCCCAGACAGCTGATATTTAATACTTCAGGCTGTGCAACTATGAATTTCCTAAATATTTTGGTGCAGAATTACAGATTAGCAATGGAAAGTTGAGTCTTATTAGAAGTATTGGGCAGCCTTAAATCCCTTGGTTTGAGGAACCCTTTGGCTGACACCTAGATACTAAGTACCGGGTAACCCATTGCCCAGTGTAGACAGTTTCTTGAGCACAAAACACGACACAGGATGTTCTCAATACACTACTTGAGGAAAAGCAGAAAAAAAAAAAAGTTAGTGTTTGCCAGCTGCGTTTCAGTCCATGATTTTAGCACATTTTTTCTTGTGAGAGGCTGAAAAGTGGTGGGAGTCTGGAGGGGAGATAGAGGCCTGAAAAGAGTGCAGGCTGAAATGGGATAGGAGGCCAAAGAAGTGTGGAAGACTGGAGGGCAAAAAGTAGAGGCTGAAACTTGGGGGGAGGCTAAAGTACTGTGGGACACTCACGAAATCTTTTTGTGAAATGGAGTCTGAGAGTCTGATGAAGAGTGGAGGAATAAGGAGAAAACATTAAATAGAGTGGAGGCTTAATATAAAGGTGAGCCCCTAAAGGGGTAGAGGAACAAAGAAGAGTGGGAGACTGAAAAAGAACAGAAGGCTCAGTGTAGAAGGTAGAGGCCAAAAAAAGTGTGCAAATGGAGTAAATAAGGAAGGCTGAAAAAAAAAGTGGAGGCTAAAAATGAGAAGGAGGCCAGAAAGGAAGTGCAGTAGCAAAGAAAACCGGAGAGAAAAAAAAAAAGTAGAGTCTGAAAAAGAGTCAAAGACAAAAAAAAGGTCAGTGAGAAGAAACAATGAAAAAACATAGGCTGCAAAAGGGTAGAGAGCCAAGAAAGGGTGGGAGAGAGAAAGAAATGCAGAAGCTGAAAGGACAGGAGGACACAATTATGTCAGAGACAAAAGAAACCCCAAAGTATAGACCAAAATGTGGAAGGTGAAAAGCCAGGGAAGAGTGTGGGGAGGAAAAGAGGGGCAAAAAGAGGTGGGAGGCCAAGAAGGGAGAAACTGGAGATCAGGCAGAGGCCAGAAAAATATAAAGGCTGAAATGGGGTGGAAGGCTGAATGAGGGTAGAGGCCAGAAAAAAGTGGAGTCTGTGAAGTGGTGGGAGGTTAAATTGGAGTGGGAGGGTGAAAAAGGGTAGAAGTCTGGAAAGGGATGCTAAGTTGGAGTGAAACTTTAGGAGAGAAAAAAGTGGAAGCTGATATGTGGTAGAAAGCCAAACAGGGTGAGAGGCCTGAGGAAAAGTTTAGGCCAGAAAAGAGTGGAGGTCAAATTTTGTGGGAGATGGAAAAGCTGTGGGTGGCTGGAGCATAAGTGGAAGCCAGGAAAAAGTGAAGGCTAAAAAGGAGTGGAGGCTGAAATGGTGTGAGAGTCCAAAAAGAAGTGGGAGGCTGGAAAGCAAGAAGTAGCTAGAAAAAAGTGGAGCCCTAAAAGTGATTGGAGGCTAAATTAGAGCGGGAGAGCGAAAGGGTTGGAAGTCTGGATGGGAGAGAAAGGAAAGGGGATAGGAGAGGCAAAAAAGATGTGTATGTTTTAAAAAGGATGGGAGGCTGGAAAGCAAGATGTGGCCATAAATATAAAACCCTAAAAGTGGTGGGAGGCAGGAGGGAAGTAGAGGCCAGGAAATAGTGGAGGCTGAAAAGAGGACAGAGGCCACAGAAAAGGGCAAGGTGAGGCTGAAGAAGGGCAGGGCAGGGTCAAGGCAAGATAATGGAGTGCAAGGTAATGTAAGCCAGGCATAAGCAAAGCAACACAAGGCAAGGCAGAATTTAAAGTATGGTCAAGGTATTACAAACTCACCCCTTCCTCTGAAGCATAATTGGGTAATGAAAGAGCATTCTATTGAAATACCAGTAAATTGGATACCTTTTTTGGGTGAATATTACTTTCTGGTTCACAAACTTAACTGGTGTTCTCCCAGATGTCCTGAAATGGGTATTTCAGACAGTGGCTTCCCAGGAGAGCTCTGTATACAGTGCTATTTATTAACAATTTGCTTTTTAAGGGAAAAAGTTTGCTTCTTCAGCTTGAATGTATTAAAAATACAAAGACATCAGTTTCCTAAAATATTAATGTTATATTTTCATTATAGATTGGACTTTATGAGGTATGCTAGCTTGTGCCAACATTGTGCTGTTAACCTGTGACTCCTAACACCTGCCATAAAATACAGGTAATTCAGTCATTCAGTCTGAAGAGTTTCATTTATCCATGCCATGCACAGGGCTTTGTACCTTCAATGTAGGCAGTGATGTTTTCTCCTCCATCCACACAAGCCAGAGCTTTGACAAGGTGGGAGGTTCTCCCTAACACTGATGCAGTCACAGAAGGCAGTCACAGTCAGCTCTGCCATGAAGGAAGGGGTTAGACTTTAATATCTTGACCATACTTCAAATTCATAATTAAACAGCAAATTGTTGTGAATGGTGAGGATTATTCAGTGTGAGAAGTGTTTTCCATGCCTGTGCAATGATAACAGAGCCATTGAAATACTACTTTTCCATATTTTCAGGCTGTCCTAACAATTACAGGCAGGGTATTTTAAAAGCAATGTTTTGCCTGTGGGTTTAGATGGCTGGTGCTCTGCATTTCCCTGTCTTGCAAGCCAATAAAACAGAGGGGTATGGAAAACTCATACTCTGGATTTACATTCTAGACCTCCAGTCTTGTGGCCCACTGCCTGCACCATTCCTTAAGAATGGGGTGAGCCCTGGTGACCTCACTGAGGGTATTTCCCTGTGTAGCATTATACAGTGATGAGCAGCAAGAGTTGAGGTCTCTGACCAGGAACCTGCAAACTCTTTACATCAACTCCCAGGCCATAAAAATTCTCTCAAACCTAGATATTAAAAATTGGAATCTTCCTGAAACATAGGCCTTCTTTAGGTTACCTGTCTACTTTTTTTAGCATGTCCACTGCAATTTCACATCCATTTTCACACTGAGAGACAAAGAATGTGCCTGTCAATAATTCTTAAAAAAAAAAAAAATCAACTTCTAGCTGTAATTGCCTCCAAAGTATCATGGCTAATCAAAGCTGTACCCAAAAGTGAAGGCAGGACTCTAGCTGCTGGGAGCAGTGTAACATCGAATGCCAGCAGCTGTGGCCTGTTACTGGCCCTCCTAGTAATCAGGGAAAGAAAAGGAGTAATTAGAGGAGTTTGGTAAAATGAAATTATATGGCATAACTGGGCTTTACCTGCTGCAATAACACAAAAGCTATTGTCTTACCTTGGGATGGAATACACTGATTTAGTTTCTGTTTGCCTTTTGATGGTGTGTTTGGGCCATGTGCTTTAATCAGGGGTAAAAGGACTGTAGGAATGAGAATCATCTGCTAGAAATATTACATTTTATCGACCTTGCAAATGTAATTCCTGAAAGTTACCCAGAAATAAGTGCCACTTCTAGTCTCATAAAAAAGCAGCAGGTTTGGCTAACAGCTGTGTGATGTCTTGATTTTTCGTTTTAAAAATTATTTAGTTCTGTGATTCTCACTTCTGGTGAGAGCTGTATTCAGTGTCAAAGGGTCTGTGTGTGAGCACCAGGGCCGGGCCACCTTAACAGCGTCAGTTGAAGGTTTTGGTCTAATTTCATGCTGCTGCTTACTTTTGTGACTGAATTACTGAATATGCTGCATTTGCACTTGGAAAACAGTTCTTGTACCTTTTCCATGCCAAATCTCCGCTTAGGGCAGGGGTCTTCAGGTTAGTAATGCAGGCAGATATTCTACATGGAGCAGAAGGTATTCCATAGGGTATTACATATCTCCCTGATTCCCCTCAGCTTCAGAGCACTGAAGTGCAACATTCTTCTGGTTCTTTTAAACAAGGTTCTCTATGTGCCCTTCTCTAAGTGCAAATACTGGTTTTTCAGCAAATGCCACATGAAATTGTAAAGTGTACCCTTAGGGTCTTTCAAACCCAGCTCTGCATTAACACATCCCAACAAAATCACAATGCAGTCCTGGTTTTAACTTTACAGAGATCATTGGGGAGCTTTAGCTGTTATTGGGACAGTGGATCTTTGTTTCCAGATGTTTTTTGGGTGGGAATCTTAGGAACAATATAAAGTTCTTGGATAGGAATGTGTCGATGGTAGAGAGTTGTGCTGGAGGTTTTCATGTAGGAGTTTGCTGTTAGTAGATTGCTGGTTGTACAAGTCTTATTTTAAGAGAAACAATGAGTTTTAAGCTGCAGAATGCAAAAAAGGGATGTTAATTTAGCGTGAATTGATGAAAACTGGATGCTTTGTAAGGTGCAGCATGAGGGAAAACGTTGAGGTTGTCTGTGCAGTGAAACTGATACAAAAAATTAGTGCAGAGTGGTCCAAGGCGGACTATGTCTTCCTGGTGTGTTTCCCAGTATGTCAGATGATTATACGCTTAAAGTTCAAAAAATTCAAGACTATTTGAAATAATTTTGGAAAAATTTGGTCTTTGGCCATAGCTTCTCTTAAGCAATAACAAATTATTTTCTCCCTCCAGAGAAAACTTGAGTAAAAGTAGATCAAGAGGGATAGGTAGCATTGAAACTGCTAAATTAGTGTGAGGATTTATTTTGGGACCTGATGGGCATTAAATTCTCTAACATGTTTGGCATTGCACTACCACGACTTGTACTAACACTGCGCTCCAGAGGATGCAGTTTAAGGTGTTTTAAGGCTCACATTACTTAGGTGAGTTTCAGACCAGGGTCAAAAGGAATTTATTTATTCTAAAGGAATAAATAAATGCCAGGAGCTCTTATTATAATCATAGCTTAGTTAATAACTGTTCTCTATTTAATTTTGGAGTAGTATATCCTAGTGATGTGATAAATACAGTGGCAGGACTGTGATAAAATAAGTTGTTGGAAAAAGTAAAGTGGGTAAGGAGCCAAGCGGAAACAGATGATAATGACTATCTTTGGTAAAATTAAAAACCTTTAAGTTCACACTTACGTCTGTAAAGCCCCCCAAAAAAGTCTTTAGGCAGTTGTAAACTCTTTAAAATTCAGAGCAGAGTAGGAAATGATAGTATGAGGTAGTTAAGAATGCCATGGGTCATATGCGTCTGTTTCATAGGCCTTGATGCCTAGAGCTGACAAACAAATTTTATCTGTTTAATGTAAAGTGTCAATAACATCCATTATTTAGTGAAAGAGAGGGGGCAACATAAGGTCTCCAATTTTATCCAAAGTCACCTTGTTAACTTTTCTCAGGATACCAAATCTCTGTGCTACAGATTGTGAGCTACAACGTGAATAAGTTTCATATGAGCCAAGTAAAATGATGTTTTATAATATACTGTTAGTATATATTCTTTATCTTCTTGATTACAGTTGTCACTTGTTGATGTTCATGATATTCTTGGAACAGTGGGGTTGAGTTTTCCAGGATGTTCTTCACAGTACATGTTTTTTTAATGCTGTGCCCCATTTGTGTTCTGTGGGATTTTTCTGTGTGTTTTTGTTTGATTGATTTGTTTTGTTTTAAAAAAAGTTGGTCATATTGGGAATATTATGACTCTTAGATGCATAGAAAGGACACAGGTTTCTTCTTTCTTAACTCCCAGAAACATCCATGGATTTCTCCTACTCAATATTTGTCAACAGGATACATAAAAGAAATGCAACTTTTAAACAAATTGAGTAATATATAGGTTAAGAATGCATTTAAACTATTAATTCCGTGTTGTATTATCTTCAGCGGGGAAATTAGCATATAAAGCAGAAGTAAATCACATTTTCCAAGGTCTTATGAGACACTGTTTATCTTGCTTCTTTTAGTTATATTTTGAAAAATTACCTGGGCCTTGATGTAACTAGTGCGGAGACTCTCCCTGACTCAAAGTTGTTTTGAAGACAAGTTGGTCTTTGTGGCTATACCATGTGGTTATAGGTTGATGTTAAGCACTTGTTAAGAAAACACATCTACTTTTTGGCATAGAGTATGAAAATATGCTAACTGTACATTCCCAAATGACCTCACTAAAAGACCTGCCCTTTAGATACGAGGGGAAGACTGTGTTATGCTACAAATTAAGGGCTTAGTCGGGAGGCAAATTTCTTTTTCCGTGTTTTTCAAGGAGAATGCCTATCTTTGTGTTTCCTTTTACACATCTGAATGGCTGCCTGTTCCTACACGTGTGATTCATTCTGCAGAGAAGATGTCAGAGCTGTATTATTTGACTAACTCAATGGGAGTATAGCCATCTTGCTTGAGTCATCCAGATGGTAATATTTCATCAGGCCTACAGACCTCTGCCTCGTGACATGCAGGGCTTGAAAGAGGTAGGGAAGGGAGAAGAAAAACCCATGTGTATGGGTGCTCTTCACCCTGTTGGCCCTGCTAGGAGCCCATTCCAGGCAGGTTTTCCCTGCCCTGATGTTCGTCATGAGAAAAAAGGTTGCAAAAGGGATCTGGCCCAACACTGAAAGGGGGAATTATTTTTGTCTTGAAGAAATTTATTGGCTAACAGAAGTGTTTCCTACCAAGCTCTAGAATTGTAACATTGTGGATACATTATTGATGGGGACAGAGCAAACCACAAAATATTCTTTCTGAAAAGAATTATGAGTCCAGTAGAGCGGATCGGTGTTTCAGAGCAAAAGTCACTTTTAACTTGAAGTTAATTTTTAAATTTATTGTTGTTCTTGTTGTCATTAAGTTTGTGTAAGAAATGGATTAACTTTTTAAATTTCACTTTTTTTGGTTTGACCACGAGAGCAGAAGTTGACTGGAAGCCAAGGACTTCTGAACAGTTCAATGAATTGGGAAATTCCAAACCCCAAAGGCTTTTCATTCTTCATTCCTTTCATTCTTTCAAAAATAATGCAGTTACGCCCCAGTGGCAGCTTGTAAAGAATGTCGAAACCACTCTTGAGTACCAAAACAGGATGATTTCAGAAATTTGCAAACACCTTGCCATGCAAAGCACCTTATTTTTTACAACCTGCTCTACCAGGTAGGCTCAGGAAGGTATTCAAAATGGCAGTTCTAACCTCTTTCATGCTTAATTATCCTGTTACCTAATTTAGTAGAAGTGTTAAGGTGATGGTGTCCAAACAGAAATGCAGGAACTATCCATGTAAGGGCATGAGAAGATCTAGGGTGACTTTGGCTTGTTTACCTGCAGGAGGTGGAATATGTAAAGGACTAAGTACTAGCACTTAGTAAGTGCTTCTAAGGGAGAGGAGCCTGCAAGAAACTAAAATTTGTAGATTAATGTTCTGTGTATTTCACAGAATCACAGAATATGCCAAGTTGGAAGGGACCCACAAGGATCATTGAGTCCAGTGTCTGGTTCTGCACAGGACCACCCCCAAGAGTCACACTGTAGGCCTGAGAGTACTGTCCAAATGGTCCTCAAGCTCTGTCAGGATTGGTGCTGTGACCACTTCTCTGGGGAGCCTGTTCCAGTGCCCAGCCACCCACAGGGAGAAGAACCTTTTTCTAATATCCATCCTAAACCTCCCCTGACACAGCTTTAGGCCATTCCTTTGGGTTCAGTCACTGGTCACCACAGAGGAGAGATCAGTGTCTGCCCCTCCTCTTCCCCTCACGAGGAAGTTGCAGAACCTGATGAGGTCTCCCCTCAGTTTCCTCCAGGCTGAACAAACCAAGTGCTCCTCATACACTCCTCATACAGCTTCATAAGTGCATACAAGGTGCTTCTTTTTGCCCTCCCTTGAACATTCTCCAATAGCTTAATATCTTTCATATATTGTGCTGACCAAAGCTGCACACAATATTCAAGGTGTGCCTGCCCCAGTGCAGAGCAGAGCAGGACAATCTTCTCCATCACCTGGCCAGCAGTGCTGAGCCTGATGCCCCTAGGACACAGTTGGTCCTTCTGGCTGCCAGGGCACTGCTGACTCATCTTCAGCTTTCTTTCAACCAGGATCCCAGGTCCTGTCCTGTGGCACTGCTTTCCAGCATCAAATTCCCCAGTCTGTCCATACATCCAGGGTTGCCCCATCCCAGGTACAGATTCCAGCACTGTCCCTTCTTGAACTTCATCTGATTGGGGATGGCCCAGTCCTCTAAATTGTTGAGGTCTCTCTGCAGGGCCTCCCTGCCTTTGAGGGAGCCAACAGTTCCTCCCAGTTTTGTATTGTCTGTGAACTTGCTTAATATCGCTTCCAGTCCTGTGTCCAAGGCATTTATGAAGATGTTGAAGAGCACAGGGCTGAGGATGGAGCCCTGCAGAACCCCACTAGTTACAGGTCACCAGTCTGATATCACCCCATTCACTATCACCCTTTGTTCCTGACCCATAATCCAGCCGCTCATCCCTCCCATGATATGTTTATCCAGCTGAATGCTGGACATTTTATCCAGAAGGATCCTGGCAGAGATGAAAAGCTTTACTTAAAGTCCAAAAAGATTACATCAACTGGCTTCCCTTGATCAACCAGGTGGGTTACCTTGTCACATAAGGAAATCAGGTTTGATAAGCAGGGCTTTCCTCTCATGAAGCTGTGCTGGCTGTGATCAATGACTGCATTGTCTTTCAGGTGTTTTTCAATACTTCCCAAAATAATCTCCTCCATAATTTTACCAGGCACTGATTAGATATCTATCACACTCCAGCAAAGGCTCTAGATCTCATTTGCTGTAGGCAGTGCTGTAGAGTGAGGTTAGAGTAAACCGGTTGCTTTCTAATAGAATCTGGACATTTTTTTTTCTCCTTCTGTTTTTGTTATGCTTACTGAAATTCCATGTGTGTATGGGTCATTTAATTTTGTAGCAAAACTGCAAAAATCTCTTGTAGGAAATATGAGAGGGACTAAGCAATGCCTCCTAGGTAAGTATCTGTTTCTCATACCCATTCATCCCTCTTTTCATCATTCCTCTCCCTCTAAACATAAGGCACCTCCATCTCCATCATTCTTAAAAGCACAAAATACAGAAAAGAGTCAGATTGTGTAGGTATTGTCTTCTGAGGATGCTTCAAAACCTAGTTTACAACCTGTATTTTGAAGTTCAACCTATCTTATGGAGGTGTTCAAGGCCAGGTTGGATGTGGCTTTCAGCAACCTGGTCTACTAGATGGTGTTTCCACCCACAGAAGAGGAGCTGGAATGGAATGATCTTTCAGGTCCTTTCCAACCTAAACCATTCTGTGATTCTGTGATTTTGGCCTTTTCTCATTCTCAGAGCCTTAATAGCTCCATTAGCTGCTACAGTCTTACCAGATGCAGAATTGCAGTACAAATACCTAACACGAAACAACAGATTTGGCTAACTGGAACAACAGCAATTTTGTGAATTGCTTTCTGGAAGAAGAGCCCCCTTGTTTGTCATGTAACACTTCCATCAGAAATGGAACAGTTCTATGAGTGTGGCTCCAATAACTTCTCTGAAGCTGCTGGTGCTGGTGGTCTGCAGCCTGTGGATCACTGGCTGGACAGACTACAACTACTTACTGTTACGGTTTTTGGAACTTCTACAAATGTCTGAGATGAACAGAAATATAGAATAATGGAATAGAAATATAGAGTAATTCATATAAATCTTCTTCAGGCTGCTCAGGAATTTTTCCACTGGAGTTTTACATATCTTCAAGGATGGAGATACTGTAGTCTTCTCCAGTGTTTGACCATCCTTGTGATGAAAACAGTTTTCCTTATATCCGGTGTATATGTTATTATCTTCTGAGGCCTGCCAAAGGCTGTATCTCATCTTAATGCTGCAGTTTAACTGCATCTGAAGCAAACAGTGAATGAATTAAAATATATTTGTGAATATCTTTGTATGGCAAATGAAATTTAAAGAAATACTTTCTTCCAGGCTAAGAGTCACATACAAAAAAGTTTTTATTGAGTTTCTGACATTTTATGCAAGCCTTGAAGCTTCCCTCTCCCCCAAAAGTAAAGCAAACACAAAACTAGATTGATCTTCTAAAGCAGTGGAGTGATGGAGTCCATCACTATGATTCGATGTAACTGATTACATTCAAAGCACTGAAGAGCCGTGAAAGCAGCATGCTTCCCTCCTGCTTTATCCAAAAATACAGTCTGAGACAATGTTGTGATGGCTCAAGGGCAGCAGCAGTTAATGGAGCTTTATTGAATTTTTCCCTTAGTGTTGAGGAATGACACGTGGCAGGAGGAATTTGACACTGAGCAGTTGCTGAAGATCTACAGGTTTCCTTATTTATCCAGGCAAGAAAGTGGTATTTTTTTTAATGTGACTATTGTTTGAAATTTCAGCTATTTAAATGGAGCTAGAACATATAATGGACACATTAATACTTTTAAGATAACCTAAAATGAAATTATGCAGGCAAATAACAGGAGCTAAGGAGGATGAGGAAAACCAGTGCTTCCAGTCTAAGACTTCACTCCAGCATTTTCCAGATGAATTCTGCATTGAGCCGCCGGAATAGTTTCACCCTCAAAGCATGATACAGATACATGAAAAAAAGAAATATACTGAGCACAAGCTCTTTAGAATTTTGCTTGAAATATTTTCTTCTAAAAATCTGATGTTAATGTTCCAAATTTCCTTCACTTGCTTGCCTGTAGCTGTATCTACAGTTTAAAGTGATGGACCTAAATGAAGAGACATAGGTATGAATATGTTACAACATGTAATTAACAACTTTGTAGTAACTTTCAATGTGAATATTTCCTGAACCTCCACAAACCTGATTCTCTCTCAAGTACTCTGTCTTCACTGGTGTGCTAATGCTCCAAATGTCCTTGGTTATGTGTCTCCTAAATGTGGTAAAACAGGCCTTCAGTTGCTGCCTACTATGGAAGTCAGAGCAGTAGAGTTTTGCAGCTATTTTGTCCTCTTCTGAGATGTCTTCTCTCTCTTTGTAGTGCGCTGTGGATCCTTTTCCCTGATGTTATTCTCACAACCCAGGAGATGTCCCTGCTTTCCTCTGCAAGGTTATGCTTTCCTGTCGCCCAGAAAGATGGTTCAGGGAAACTTCCAGATCCACTGCAGTTTATCTATAGCAAACAAATGCTAAAGTCTGTGTGTATAAGTGCTAATTTTCTTGTTTGTTCTAGCGCGAGATTGCTTCATTAAATAGAAACATTGAAATATTTATTCATTGGGGTTTGGTGAAGTTTGCATGGTTGGTTTCCTGTAAAGTTCAACAGGACTCCAAAGGGTGGATGTATGTATCTTCTTAATGGGACCCTTGCTCTAATTGTTGTCCTGCGAAGGATGTCAGGTACTGAATCTGAGGAAGATACAGTTCAGAACTCTGAATCACCCCAACATGAGCATCATTCCATTGGGGATGCATAGCTGCAAGCTCCATCTTCTAGAGTACTTTTTCCCTCTATGTTTTTAAATACGCCTTTTGTAAAAAGACTTCTCTAAACTCTGTGACACTTCTCAAAGCCTCCTCAGAACTAAAAAGAAGTAAGCTTTGGAGAGTGTTTTTCCTCCCCAATACAATTAGCATTGTAACCCACTTTAATTTTCCCAACAGTTTACTGAGTTTTAGGAAATATCAAACTCCTTTTAGAAGACAGGACAACAGATTTTATTTGACCTGAATGAGGAAATGCAGAACAGCTCAGGAAGCTTCCCTGAGTGCTTATTAAACTTTCTAATTACTGTTTAGCCCATATAAACCTCCCAGCTAGAGTGCAAATATTTTGAGGGTTGAGCTGATAGTGGGAGATTAACTGGAACAAGTGTGTTATTAAATGTGGTTCAGACCTTGCATATTTAATAATGCAATTAATGTCATAGAAGTGATCCCCAATTCAGTTCTACAAGAAAAACTCTCTAGGAGCTCTCTTACTTCACAGTTGAATGCTGTGAAGAGGTGGGGATGGAGGTTGGACATGCATGGAGAGGAGGAAGAGGAGGGGTGGAAGTTTGCAGGGTCCAGCAGGCAGGGGGAACTCTATCAGCTGTCACTGCATGATGCTGATCCCTAAGGCAAAGCTCAGAGGGAAGCTCTTGGCACTGACCAGAATGAAGTATGTATGAATCCAGTGAGAAGAAGGATAGGAAAACAGCGACAGTTTCTTTGGCCAGAGCATGGCCCTGACCTTCCAAGGCAGTAGCTGTGTCACAGTGCAGAGGAGTCAACGGTGCCTCTGCCACAGGCAAGGGCTGCACTTGCACTGATGTGGCTGGGGGTGCTCAAGGGGAGACTCTGCAAGGAGAAACAGCGGGTGCTGAGGACCCAACCATGGGCTGTGCCTGTTTTCGAGGCTTTACTCTGGACTAGCTCTGGTCTGTGCCTGCAGTCTGAGCTCCCCTGGATGACAGGAGCAGACTACCAGTTTAGTATGATCCCAGAGCAGTCCAGCTTTTGTGCTTTGAGGATGCTCTGCCATGTGAATCAAAGTGTGGAAGTTGGGGATGATTGGAGGGTTTTCTTCAAAACTGGAAGCAAGAGAGGTGGTTGTTCCATGAAGACCTAGCATTGCTGCTTTGTCTCCTCTGGGGCCTTTTTAGCCTCATAGACTGAGCTTCCCATTCTTCAAGCTGTCTCTGTGTGCTACAGTTTCTCTAAATAACCAATGGAGAGAAGATGTTTGTATTTGTTTAATCCGCACATGCGGAGAATGAAGAAAATCTCTCCTGGTCACAGTTTACATTTTACAAAATCTTGCATCTTAGTTTTTAATGTTCTTCTCCCAGTCCTGGCTGTCCCTTGTTTCCCCTTTCTCCTGAGCAGGCATTCTCTACCAGACATTATCACAATGCACTTTCTAGAGGAGTTCTAAATGTGAAGCTAATCCAGCAAGTCAGAGGCTGGTTTCAGGCAATCACTGATGTTGCTAGCCCTAACATGAAAAAATTTTGGTAAATTCGTGTGATCATTTTTGCTCTCTAAGTATCTGGTATATGAGTAGGTGTGAGAGAGATGCAGAGAACATTACAATGAGTCAGTAGGAACTTTAGTTTTCAGTACAGGTTAGTCATGGAAAAACAATGCTTTGGCATAGAAGGGACCTCAAATATCATCTCATTCCACAACCCCTGCCATGGGCAGGGACAACTTCCACTAGATTAGATTGTCCAAAGCCCCATCCAGCCTGGCCGTGAACACTTCTAATTAGGAGTGAAGAAGATGATACTTGTTCAAAAAAACACAGAACTTTTTTTTTACTGTTGCTCTATAAATTTCACATTATTGTGGATCTCTGCAAACTTCACTCCCCAGTCTTCTCACTGATGTGCTTTGAATGCCTTTTTCACTCCATATGCTTCATTCTATTTATGTGGTTCTCCCCCTTTTACCTGTTCTTTGAGGATGTAATCTCCTCCAGAGGCTGCCTTGTCAGCTGACCATCCCCAGCTAGGACCAGAGCAGTGCTTGGGTCAAATGGAAATTTACCACTGCAGTTATTGATTGCACTTGCCAGTGCTGTGTAAATATTTACTATATTTACCAAAGCAGCTTTACTACTAGAAAAAGTTCTCTGCAGGTGGTGTTCTGGGACCCAGGAAACTGGAAATTAACTGACCAGTGTGTTACCTGCAACCACCTCCTCTTGCTCCCACCCGTCAGCTCTTGGCTAAGGGTGGGAGCAACTTGCAACTCTAAGGGAGATTTGCCCAGAGAGCTGAATCACAGAGAATACGCCCTTTGCTGTCTTGTGACATCTCAAGAAATTGTTTTCCTGAGCTTTATTTCTAATATATTATTTATGATGTGTAAGAAGTAATTGAAATACTGACACTGCTCAGGTGCACTTTGTATGTAAGGAAATGTAATGTTAAATATTTCATGTAGCTATTTAAAAACCAAATTCATATTCATGTAGCGCCATCTGTCACCAAGCCTCTGCAGCTGCACAGGACAAGGGCATTTTATTTTTATTGAATTAACATAACTCTTGGCAGCACCTAAAAATAACATTTTTAGGGGGAAAGAAAAAAGATAAGGAAAAGATTTCATAGCTCTTATTTTACAGAGTGTTTTGTAATACTGCATCCAGCTGTGTGAACAGTGAGTTTGGTGAAGCTTATCTGTGCATGTACATGGAAACCAGACTCAAATTGGGCTATGGGGGCTCAGCAAAGAAATCTGAGACTTATTTTGGCTTGCTCAGGGTGTGGGAACTCTACACTTTGTCCTATCAGTCTCAGGCTGAGATGGATGAAGATGGGCAACACATACCAAGCAGTCTTCAAGACTTCAGTATAGAGCCATTGTCCCCAGTATCCACAGAACAAAAAACCCTTTGGCATGAGTGCAACAAAGGCTTTTCTGCTCCTTGTACCTTTTTGATCTATGTTTGCCAGCCTCAGGTTTGTTCTTATTTTTCCAAGTTTTTATCCAGTTGACTGTTGGGCTGTGAGCACGTCTCTCATAGTTGGGGAGGTGGCCTCATGTAGGAGCACAGCCTGGTTCACAGCACAGCACTTGCCTACAGGTATGTGCCTGCTGACTTTCAGGTGGCTCAGATCAATTCCCAATGACTTTCCAATGAGGTTTTCCAAGCAACTACATGGGAGGCTTGTTCTCTGCTAGGTGTTCATAATTGCATGCTTAGTAAATGATTGACATGGAGAAGTCATGGGTGAAGTATTGACTCTTCACTGTTAGTAATTTGGTGAATACAACTAGCAGTTCCAAATATTATATCCCCTGATTCTACTGATGAAATGTTTTCATCAAATCCACTGCAACATAAAAGTTTAGTTGTGTTTTTTTCTGAAACACTTCAGGTAATTTTGCCTATGTAATCATTATCTGCCACAAGTCATGTGAAGTTGCAGTTGTATTGGCTTGAAGTCAAAACTAGAGCACAACTGGCAATATTTGTTTTGTTTCCCTCACACTTGAAGACCTAAAGAAAATAGATGAACCTAAGTGTGTTGGTTTTGCACGGCCAGGTTTTTGGTAATGGGCAGCCACAGAGGTGACTTCTGTGAGAAGCTGCTGGAAGCTTCCACCATGTCCAGCAGAGCCAATCCCTGATGACTTTGAAGATGGACACGCCACTGGCCAAGGCTGGGCCAATTAGAGAGGTTGGTAATGCCTCTGTGATAACATATTTAAGAAGAAAATCAAATCAAAGTACACACAGTTTTTCTTCTAGCCAGAGAAGGGGAGGAGGTGAGAACATGTGAGGGAAACAACATGGAGACACCAAGGTCAGTGGAGAAGGAGGAACCCGCAGCCTGTGGGGGAGGTGCCCATGCTGGAGCAAGTGGATGCCTGGAGGAGGCTGTGCTCCAGTGGGAGACCCGATGGAGAGAGGGACTGGAGCAGCCTGTCCTTGGAGGACTGCACCCCATGGAAGAGTGACCCACACCACAGCAGTTTTGGGAGGACTGTTTGCCCATGGGAGGAATTCATGTTGCAGCAGGTTTGGCAGGACTGCTGCTCATGAGATTGGAACCACACTAGAGAAGTTCACGGGGAACTGTCTCCCATGGGAGGGACCCCATGGTCTCACAGGGGAAGGACTCCTCTCCTGGAGCAGCCAAAGAAAATCTAGGGTGATGAACTGACCAAAACCCCCACGCCCTGTCTCCCTGTGCTGTCAGTGGGAAAGACAGAGGGGCTGGGGGAAAAAAGGTATTTTAAAGGCTTATTTTACTTCTCATTATCCTCCCCTGACTCTGTTAGTAATAAATTCACTTTGTATCTTTAAGTTAAATGTGTTTTGCCCTTGGTATTTTTTCCCAATCCTGATCTCAGTTCATGAGCCCTTCATTAATTTTTTTCTCTCCTCTGCCCAGTTCTGGCAGAGGAGGGTGAGCAAGTGGCTTTCGTGGGTGCATGGCACTGGGCCAGTATTACACCATGCCACTAAGCGAACTGGGCTGAAACAGAAACAAGAAAGCTAAAGAGTGGATCTCAGGAGCTGCTCAAGGGTGGAAGCACATCTTAAATCCCACATGTGTGTGCTTACAGCTTGTTGAGATCCTATCATTACTGAAAGCATTTTCTGCTCTTCTGCAGTGACATGGACACTGGACTCAGCACAGCATGACTGGAAGAACTGCATCCTTCACACGCTCTCCTGCTGGAGACTTCCATGCTGTAAGCTTTGCCTGTGACGAAGTTGGTAAAGTAAGCCTGGCCTCAAGAAGTTTATTCGGATTATTTGAGTTATTGTGGAAGGCCAGGAGAAGAAAGGGGTATTGATATTTGCTTACCAAGAACTGTGGTTTATATGTATGCAGAGACTGGGAAGCAATGACGTTTCAGAGTATTCTCTGCTGTATCCAGTGGTGGTTGTGTTACTTCAATTCCTTGCAGTATATGAAGCTTAGAACTTAGAGAGAACCTTAGAGAGAAAGTAGCAGGGTTTCCTTGTTGTATTGCAGCATCCCCACTGGCAGATCTGGCTTCACTGAATGGAGATGGTTCCTTGTGTAATCTTTAGGGCTAATTTCCTCTAGATTGTTTGGGGACATGTAAGTCTACGTGTGAGCTGCCTGGCACAGCTCCAGAGGAGGGGAATCACATTGGGTTTGTATGGCCTGGTTTTGGCAGCGGAAGCACTACATGGGTGGCTTCTGTGAGAAGCTGCTGGAAGCTTCTGCCATGTCTGGCAGAGGCAATCCCTGGCGGCTCCAAAGATGGACGTGCCACTGGTTGTGAATACAAAAATGCTGCTAGCAAGGATTTTCTTGCTATTTTCTAAGCCCATGAGAGACTTTTCGCTCTCACAGAAGAGGTAGCAGAGTTATGTAAACAACCAAATACCTGCAGCCTTGAAAAGTCTTGTTTATAGTACAGTAGAAAAATATTTTGACAATGGATGTTTTAGGATTTTAGTCAATCACCCCCAAGGGATGGCTGATCCTTTGTCCAATTAGACTATGAAGAAAAAAATCTATAAAAGAGTGTGTAAAATAATTAAATAAATCAATCTTGCTGCACAGTTCCTGTCTGCTGGATCTTCTCTCCTCCTCCTCCCTATGGCTGTGGGACATAGTAATATACCTTAGGGCATTCTTTCTTTTTATTTTTTTTTTAATATTTGGCGACCCCGACGTGATCTGCACGCTGCAAAGTGTCCTGCTGCTGTGAGCCAAGCCGCATTTATCTAGAGGTATGCTGTTCCCCCCCAGGACCGGGAGGTCCGACAGGACTGAGAAAATGGCGAACAGCAGCTCACAAATCAACGCTGTGGTAACGGTCTGGAAAGGTGTTTTCAGTATAATGCA
>NW_008236261.1:440862-442238 GCF_000691975.1 Corvus brachyrhynchos | reverse complement strand
GAGGGAGGGTGATCCGAAGGCGACCCTGCGGACCGGGCTTCAGGGGCCTGTGGTGCTGGATCCAGAAAACCCCCCCCGGCTTCACGGGCAGAGCCTGCGCCATCTCAGCCTGTACAGTCGCAGGAGTCTGCGGCCCCCAAGGACCCCACGCTGGGAGGGAGATTGGAAATTATTGGAAACACTTGGAATGCCAAATAGATTTGAGGGTTCTGGGGGTAATCGGGAAGCTGTTATGCTTCATCCACAGGTTGTGCCCAAAGTTCAGGATGGTACTGACTCCCCAAAAGGGGAGATCCAAGCTTTCCCAGTGTATAAGGCTCTCCCAAATTCAGGGGAGCATGAGAAGCATGAGGTGATTGCTTGGAAGGTTGCCCAGCATCTGCAATCCAAGGTGGCACAACATGGGCTAGGTTCTGCTGATATAGTACAGTCACACTGGCCTTTGCTGTAAACAGAAAAAGACATTTCAGAACAAAATGGTTTTCCTTGGTATTTCCCAGGGGGCAAAGACACTAAATTACACATTCATTCAGTTTCTCTTTACACAACCAATGAAAACACCTACCACAAATCCTGGTAGATTGTTGCAATGTTGCAACATTGGATGTTGGGGTCCCTCCCCCGCCGTGTAGCCCTGGGAGAGGGGCCCTGAGGGCACAGACACGGGGTTTCCCTGCCCCTGCTCAGCCTCGTTCCCATTGGTTGGTTTGTGTTCCCTGCGCGGGCAGAAGGACCCTTGGTCCCGTGACTGGAACAGTTCCTGAGCACAGCCCCGGCCATGCGGCTGGAGAAATAAACATCTCTGAAACAGCTATCAAGAATCTGTCTGTCCATATATATTTCCTTTCCACGGGACTCCTGGTTTGATATATGCGTGTTGCAGGATCCCCACTGCAACACTGTTGAAGCAGTGATCCTATAGAAAGGGGCTGCTCTTCCTCAGAAGGTCCATTGGTGGCTATGTAGCTCTTGTTTTCTGGGAATCCAGTGGAAAGGTTGTCTCTAGCATTCAGAATCTCAGATTATATCCAGGATGGAATGCTTGGTTCCTCCCTCTGGGTGGAGCATCTTACAATGAGATGATGAGTCATGGGGCCAGGTGTTGATGGGCTCATTAACAGAAGATAGTCCGAAGGGAGTTATCTATGAGTCATGCGACAGGGCATTGATGGACCATTAACAGAAAGATAGTCAGGGGGGAGGAGGCAAGGAAAACACTGCCCCACCTGATTTCAACAGCTCATGAGGATGGTAATAGAATACACTGCAGCCCAGGACATCCTCGTTAAGGCACCATGGTCACGACAGTGTGCAACACCCCTGTGATGCGACTACGAGGCACAAAAATCAGCTGCCTGCCCGCTGCTGAGTGGAGG
>NW_008236261.1:440008-440774 GCF_000691975.1 Corvus brachyrhynchos | reverse complement strand
GGATGACGGGTTAAGGCAGATGTTGTTAAGGCAGTTAGTGAGAGATAACGCAAACGAGGAGTGCAGAAAAATCATAGATGCTTTGCCAGGGGATCCTGAAGTAACAGACATGGTCGAAGCCTGTGCTAAGGTGGGATCTGGGAACCAGAAAAGGTCTGCTTTGGCTGCGTTCCTGCAGCCTGTTCACACATCTCCTGATAGTGAACCAAAGCAACCAAAACAGGCAAAAAAACGGAAGTGGCCTAAGCCGAGCCAAAAAGAGAACACACCGATCCCTCACTGCAAGAGGTGTGGCAGGCCAGGGCATTGCTCGGACTATTGTAGATCTCTGACTCATGCCGATGGTCGGCCTTTGTCGGGAAACTTCCACCGGGGTGCAAGGAGGGGGAATTGCTCTCCAATGCAGTCGCTCCCCCAGAGGGTGGCACAGGTACAGGCACAGGCCTACTCCGCCACCCTAGAGACAGCACCCAGGGATCAGACAGTTTTGACGTCCACACCGCAGCCACAGGATATGCAAAGGATGCTGGCTCACTCACATGGCCAGGGGAATGTTCAGCCTTCAGTGTGGCATGTCCTGGGCATTGGAGGAATGAGTGAGTAGCTGGGTCTTTTTGCCTCACCAGCCAAAACAGATTGTGACCACAGTGTTTGAATTGGTCGCTTCTCTGATAATCAAATGCCGTCAACGGTGTTTGCAACTGATGGCTGCGGATCCTGCAGTAATTGTCATTCCAATCTCAAAGGAATACTTTGAGTGGAGCCT
>NW_008236261.1:425507-438173 GCF_000691975.1 Corvus brachyrhynchos | reverse complement strand
GATACAAAAATGCTGCTAGCAAGGATTTTCTTGCTATTTTCTAAGCCCATGAGAGACTTTTCGCTCTCACAGAAGAGGTAGCAGAGTTATGTAAACAACCAAATACCTGCAGCCTTGAAAAGTCTTGTTTATAGTACAGTAGAAAAATATTTTGACAATGGATGTTTTAGGATTTTAGTCAATCACCCCCAAGGGATGGCTGATCCTTTGTCCAATTAGATTATGAAGAAAAAAGTCTATAAAAGAGTTTGTAAAATAATTAAATAAATCAATCTTGCTGCACAGTTCCTGCCTGCTAGATCTTCTCTCCTCCTCCCTACAGCTGCAGGACACGGTAATATACCTTAGGGCATTTTTTCTTTTTATTTTTTTTTAATAGCTGGTGAAGGCTGGACCAATTATAAATAGTGGTAACACTTCTGGGATAACATATTTAAGAAGAAAGAAAAAAAGTTATGGTGCAGTTGTAATTGCGGCCAGAGAAGAGTGGAGTGAGAACACGTGAGAAGAAAAATTCTGCAGACACCAAGGCCAGTGCAGAAGGAGGGGGGGAGGTGCTCCAGGCACCAGAGCTGAGATTCCTTTGCAGCCTGTGGTGAAGACCACGGTGAAGCAGCTGTACCCCAGCAGCCCATGGAGATCCACAGGGATGCAGAGATCCCCCCACAGCCTGTGGAGGAGCCCCACACCAGAGCAGGGGGATGCCTGACAGGATGCTGTGACCTATGGGAGACACTTGGAGAGAGGAGCCCACTCAAGTAGCCTGTCCTTGAAGGACTGCACCCCATGAGAGAACGACCCACGCTGCAACAGTTTGAAGAGGACTGTTGCCCCTGGGATGGACTAGTGTTGGAGAACTTCACAGAGAACTGTCTCCCATGGGTGGAACCCCACGGTGGAGCAGGGAAATGACTCCTCTCCTTGAGCAGTGGGAGAAACCATGGGTAATAAACTGACCATAACCCCCATTCCTATCTCCCTGCACCATTGGGGTAGGATGTAGAGCTGGAAAGGAGGGAGGAGTGGGGGAGAGCTGTTTTTAAGGGTTTCTTTTAATTCTCATTATCCTGCTCTGACTTTGTTAGTAATAAATTCAATTCATATCTCTAATTAGTGCCTGTTTTGCCCATGACAGTATTTGCTGAGTGATCTCTCCCAGTCCCTTATCTCAACCCATGAACCCTTTGTTAAATTTTCTCTCCCCTGTCCAGCTCTGGAGGGGAGTGAGTGAGTGGCTTTGGTGGGTGCCTGGCATCTAGCCATGGTCAACCTACTACAGGAACCTACCCCTTCGGGATCAGTTTATCACCACATAGCTCTGCTGCAGAAAGCTGAGCTGTTTCTTTCCTCCCATTGTTTATCCCTTCTTCCTCTTCTGTGTATCTCCTTGGGTCTGGGAAATGGGAAGCCCTAGGCAGAGCTCCCTGCTTTGCCTTTGCAGTGCACAGAGTTATCCCAGTTGCTGTGGTCAGCATTCTCCATCAGAGGCAACACCTGTCCCAGGTACAGGCAAGGAAGTGTCACTTTGTGAAAAAAGGCAGCAAAGCTTTTGAAAACCCACCCATGTGACAGAGGTGCTAAATGTGTCACATACCTCTCAGCCAAGAAATGCTTTTAAATACATACTGAGTTTAAGCATGTTACTTCCTAATGTGCATGGCAGAGTAGAAACCCATTTCTGTGTATAAATATATTTAAATGTGCTCTTGAATGCTTCTCTCTGTGAGTACTTTACATATTACTGTCAGGCCCGCAGATAGCATGATGGCATCAGCAAACAAGATCTAGAACTGAAACTGGCTTAGAAACCAATAGTAACCTTGACTAGTATCCCTGGTAGTGAATAAATAAGGTGGGCTTTACTACCGCAGGCTCCTTTTTTTCCTGTCCAGCTGAATGCATGTCTTGGTTTAAGACAATTTAAGGGGAACACTCTAAAATGAGTTACCTCCTCCTACTCTTAAGTTTTACCTCCCTTTCCACCAATAACGAGAAATTAATATGAGTAGATAAAAGTGAAAAAAATAACAGCTTATTAAAAAAATGAAATAGCAACAGGCAAAAAATAACAGTAAATAATCACTAGTTACAATGTTGCTGAAATCTCAGGGACTCCCCCCGGGGAACAAAGAGAAACTCAAAATGGCAGCGTGAAACATTCCCCAAGATGCCGCCCACCACAGACAACTGCTTGAGGGCAGACAAAGAGAAAATGGCAGCAGCCCTCCCCCCCTTATCGCCCTGGTGGCACCAGCTCCACCAGCGCATGCAGCTTGGCACACTTCGGCAGCTGGAACTCGGACAAGGGCTGGAACCCGTGGAGGGACTTTGCCTTCCTCTTGGCAGCAGACAGCAAGCAGCGTCCCAGAGTCCACGTGCCTTCCCCTCAGTCAGGTGCTGCTGGTGGGCTGGGGTGACTGCATGGAGTGCAGCCACTCTCAGTGCAATGCCGCAGCTAAAGACAGGTGCTGCAAAATTCACCCTGAAACAGTTTTTGATTGCGAAATGCAGCTTCTTGAGTTGCTACTCTTGTAAGTAGAGGCAAGAAAAAGCCAAGAGGCAAAGGGTAGAGATTGACTCTGCCTGAGTGCCTTGATTTCTAAAGAGCCCAGGGCACCCCCAGCCCCTGCCCTCCCATTCTGTTTTCTGGCCGCAGGATCCTAAATAGACTGTAACAAGTTTGAGCACAGATAGATATGGAATACAATTAACATTTTGGGTTACCCAGGACAATGCACCATTAAATGAAATGAATTTCTTAGCTTTGCGCTGAGGGATAGTCCTGAGGGATGACTGGTGGCCCTTACAGTGGTTTGGGCACCCTGGCTTGGGTGCTCACTGCAGTCCTGTCCTTCAGCAGCAGCTTGCAGGATCTCCTCCCAGAGCTGTACAACAGGCTGTGATTTTTCTTTTCCCTCTGGAAAAGGGCTTCTGAATATGTGCGCACAGATTTATTATGCAGACATCCACAGAATAAGAATAAACTAAATCCCCACATCACCAAACAATGTACCGTTTGGGATTTAATGAAGACTTCTCCCCCCACCACACACCAAGTGGATGCTCTATAGTTTAAATTATGTATATGTCTATTACAGAATAATCAGTGCTAAATACATATGCATACATAGAGCACAATAAATTATGTATCTTGCCTTAATATTTCATGAAGAAGAGCCATGGCATGTATTGATTTCATTTAGACCTGACTTCAAGAGAGCATTTAAACATATTTCTATTTTTAAATCCATGAATCATCATAACAGGACTGTTCAGGTGCTTTCAGTTAGATGTATACTTAACAACCATGCTGAATTCGAGCCATAATGATAATCAGATTAATATTTTGAACCAGTGCCCGAGGAAGTGAGTGGGAGCCATTTAATCTATTTTACTAGGCTCTTGCAGTAAGATTAATTTTTTAAATATATTTGTATGCATATATATATATATTTAATGAGGGAAATGGAAGGCAGACATTTACTGAGAAATTGAAGTCTGTCTGAGCCTGGAATCACCTTATCTAATCATGAATTTCTGTAGCAATCTGAGAAATGAAGGCAAGATATCTCAAAATGCCACTGGCAGCTACTCACTCATTCCTCCAATGCCCAGGACATGCCACACTGAAGGCTGAACATTCCCCTGCCCATGTGAGTGAGCCAGCATCCTTTGGGTAATGGGGGAAGGGGGGGGGAAGGTTTAATGGACAAATTGTTTAAAAACACTTCCATAGCACAAGAACTTAAATCTCACTGGCAGACTTGGATCTCTGATCAAACTGGGGGGAGGGGGGTTAGCCTGAACAACCCGGGAAGATAGGACTTCCAGATGTTTTTCTGCACATACATCTATGCTGCTGGTGAATTAGCTTGTTTTGGGCATTTTTCTTATCTTGAATCTGCAGCTTTCAACTACGTGCTTGGTCTTCTCTAAGACAATTGTTGAGATACATTAATTGAGAGGTCAGAAAGGACCAATATATCTGATCAAGAAAACAGTTGCATTAAATAGAACATTTAATTTGGTCCTGATGGCAACACTCAGGAAACTGCACATTCTAGAATGAATCTGTCATATAAACATGCGCACACACATCACTTTCTTGCTTTTGTAGAAAAAATCAGGTAACAACACCTGTGACTCTGCTTTGACCCTTGCCTTTCTTCTCCTGGACTTATCCAAAATTTCTCTTTGAAGAATGTGGCTACAAGTAATACCATAATCTACAGGAAGACACAAAAGAAGCTCAAGCATAACCTAAAAGCCTAGTAAACTGATTTCCACTAAATTACCTTTTCCTTTCTTCCCCTTTTTTCCTCTCTTTCTCCCTCCAGGACACAGGCAAAGCTGATGGTTTTATCTTTAATATTTGCAAACTACAAGGTCACTGGGCTTTTCTCTTCAGGTTTTTGTCAACAAGTAGAAATAATGGTAAATGTTTCCCTATGAAAGCATCCTATGTGAACTGGCTCTCACTAAAGTAAATTAAATAGCTTGTGTTTTATCACTTTATTGTTATTACCATTATTTATTAATAGCACACTGTATTGGGCTTTTGTTTATTTTTAAAGCACAATGTTTGCAGTTGAATCTGTATGTTGGCTCACACATTAATATGGATGCAAATATTGAGCCATTCTCTGAAAAAAAATATCACCTCTCATGGATCTTTAGTACTGCTGTGCTTTGCTTCCACAAGGTATTCTTGTAGTGAACTGACAAAATCAGTCCAGACCTTACCTATGGTACTAAAGTCTAGGTAGTTGATTGGTTTTTTTGGCTGCTGTAAGAACCAAGTTATGTTGGGGTGGTTTGTTGTGCATTAGGAAAAGTAATTTTCAAATTGTGGCCTGTGGAGCCTGCCCAGCCCCTGTCCTGGGAGGAAGCCTGCTGAGATAAGAGGAGATTACACAATCTCCCAGCAAGCCCCCCTTAGAAAGGCCAGAAGTCTTCTGTTACAGTGAGGGAGGACACAGAACCATGATCCTCTGGGAGACCCTGTGTAGATCCTTTGTAAGCCATTGGCTTTTACCCTCTCACACCCACCTTTGTACCTCCACAAAACAAGCCCGGCTAGCTCAGTCGGTAGGCCTCGCAGAGCAAGAGCTGAAATCACTAGCTGAAAATCACTGAAAGAGCTGTTAGCCTGCTGAAACAGGCACCTCTTTGCAAAGGCAGTCCAGCAGCTGAGGGAAAGCTGCACAGTCCCTGGAAGACGGTTCCTCGCGGGACCATCTCTCTGGACCAGTCACGGCTTCCTGGGTCTGAGCTACAGACCCCAACACCAGCCGCTATAGTGGCCATCAAATTCTGAACCTCTGATGGGTCCCAAACATTTTGTCTCAAACTGCCCTCATATTGCTCAGCTGTAACTTCTGAGTCCAGAACCAAACTACTGAGACTACACTAAATGCAGTGGGGTTTTTTTCAGTTGGAGAGGCCATATTAGTGGGATTTAAATGATGACAAAGCAATATTGAATCCATTTCCATTTACACAGTCTTTTTATTTCCTAAGAAAACCCATAGAGTGTTATTTATTGTCTCATCTGAAAATGGCAGAAAGTGGAAATGAATTATTTTTCACTTACCTGGAAGGGTTTAAAATTTGTGGAGTTCACAGAGTATCAAACATTTAGGAGGTTCCCATATCAAGATGCAACTTTCTTCAGTTTGCTTCTGTAGATTAAAAGGTTTTCATTTATATTTTAAGGATTTATTTCATATGTCAGTAACTGTTAAATATCCTGTAGAAGAAAATCTCAGAAGACAGCCATTTGTAGATACAGTCTTTTTTATCTGGGGCAAAATACAAAGACCTGCAAGCAAGCCAGTATTTAATTGTACTATCTAATGAAATCAAAATTTAGTTATGGCTCTCTTTAATAAAATAAATTTGGAGTCTTAGATGATAATTCTAAAATTAGATCATGCCACACCTTATGGCTGTCAGCTCACTTTGTGAGATGAGCCAAGAGTCTTCCACACTCACTGCAGAAATGCTCTTTTGTTTCTGCTCAGAGGCTCTGAGTTGAAAAGACTTTTTAAGAAATGGCTAAACTTGATGCATTGTTTAAATTACTTTTTTTTTTGTCTTCTTCCTAACAAAAGAATTACTGCGGCTGTTTTAAACCAGCAGATAGATAATATAATGGAAAGTACTGAATGCTTAGGGAAAGCGTATGAGAACAGAGAGAACTTACAGAGGTCCTGATCATGGCACTCCAGGCTCAGAGATGCCAGGGAGTGAATGGTCTGACCCTGTGCCTTCAGCAGGTGCCAGTGCCCATGAATTTGTCTCTGCTTTCTTTTATGTAAGTTTTTCACCTTCACAGAGTCCTCTGCTACTGAGTTCTGCAGATCAGCTGCATCTGTTCCCATAAAGATGCCTCCTGCTAGGCAGAAAATAGCCTGAGGCTAGTGTCACTGGTAGATCCCGTGAAAATCCTGACTGAAAGCAGGGAGAGCTGCCCAGTCATTTATGATAATGCCAGTTCCTAAATTTGGCCTTAAGACTCAAGCTTTAGCTTTTTTTCCTATAATGGGAAGATGTTGTGATTTCCACAGCAAGAATGAACTCTGAAATTAATGCCTGAGAAGGTGAAAGGAACAAAAATGAACTCTAGAACGAGGTGAAATATGGTGTCAGATCAGAATCCTCTCTGTTTCTGCATCTGCCAACAAGTTTCTGTGCAACCCTGATGTGCCCATCTGAATAGAAGATAGAAATGTTACTATTGACCAAGAAATGGCACAGCTCCCAGCATGTGGGCACAGGCTGCCTGACACACTTTGATGTCTTTAGCCTCACAGCAGCTTTGGAGGACAAGATGGTGGCTCAATGCCCCTTGCTTCTAGCCTCTCATCTTAGTACTGAGCTGTTCTGCTGTGCCTCTCCAGCCAGTCATCTCCTACAGCACTAGTGTGGCATTGATTCATAGATGTCTGAAAGTGTTTATTAAGAGCAGAGTGAAGATGCTTTAGAAGAAAGGCATGCTTGCCTGTTGGGCAGCAGCAGCTTGAATACCTCACTGCTGCAGTTATATTTGATGGTGCCTGTACTTTTCTTCAGGAAAGCTGCCAAACGGCATTTTATTCCTACCTCGGAGCTCTATGCAATGAAAAAAAAGTGAATTTCCACGCTTTTTTTGGCCACAAAAGTGCCTGCAGGTCTTTACACAGCTTTACCAGGCTGGGATCAAAGCCTGACTCAGACCAAAAAGCGCCATTGGGACTGATGTTGTTTGTGCTTAAAAGTCAGGGCTTTATCAAGTGGCTCAGACTAGGGTGAAGGTTGCCACCATCCAGCCAATTTCCCCAGAACCAAATGACAGAATTACAGACTGATCCTCAGCCCAGGGTCCCTAGAAGGGGCACCTTTCTCCTAAATATTTATGTTAATAGAGGGTTTTCATTAATTCCTTGTCATGACTCCTCTTTAGCCTCCAAGCCAGGTGTGGCAGCCCTAGGACCAGCTGTGGTTTTATCAGGATTTTGCCCCAATTTGAGTGTTAGAAAAACTTACCCAGATATATTTCTTTAATCTTGCTGATGCTTCTCCACTTTTCTTTCTGCAGCAAATGGACGGCCACGAATTTCCTGCCATGCAGATAATTTTTCTAGGTTTGTTTCTCAGTCACAGTGAGTGTAGACCTGTTGTCCTAACCTTGCTGGCAGATTTTGAGTCCTTTTGACATTGATCTGAAGCCCACTGAAGGCCGTAGAGGTTCTCCCAAGCTTCAAAGTCTGAACTGCCACATTTCTGCAGGATAGCTTGCCTTTGCCACATCATTTGGACTGCCCATCTGTTGCTTAGCTACAAGACTAATAATAAGAGCCCAAATGATAGCAGAGTGGGCACTGAAGCATTTCAAATATGACAAGACCCAAAGGATGTTCATCAGTGTATGTGCAGGAATATTACATATCCTGAATTCTGAGGTTTTAGTGACCATGACTGTTAGCTTTTAGCTTACACAGCTCTGGTTGCTACCAGCCTGGCTTTTGCTGGATCTGGCTTGTTTGCAAGCTGTGACCAGAGACACTGATTTTAAGGAAGGTGTGTGCTTGGGGAGAAATTGCTGAATGAAGGTCCTTGAAAGAGGGAAATAGCACAGGAGGGGAGCTCCTTGGGGGTTTCTCTAAGGGAAAACTGTGATTGTCAGAGTTAAATCCTAGTTGCTGGAGTCAGGTTATGCAATGCAGTATCAATGTGAACTGCAGAACTAGCCATAGCTGCTACGTATTATTACTGATCTGTGTCCACAGCAGCAATACCTTTCAGCTCTTCCCTGACAGTTTGTGTAAGGGACTTACTTTATAACTTCACAAACTGGGATTGCATTTTTGCAGCCTCATGAAAATGAGTGACAACAATTGCCCAGGACACATCTTTGGTTTCCACAGCAGCTACATGTGAAAGACATGTAGCAACATTAATTAACAGTCTGGAGGTGAGTGCTCAGCTCAACAGCTGAATTTAGTAACAGTTCATCTGAATGCAATAGAAGGTTTCTCCAAACCTCCAGCAGCATCTAGTAGGACTCATGCTTCAGCTTTGTGGTGACTGTGGCTGGGGCTTGTATGGAGAGGTAGCCTGGGAAAAGATTTTCTTGAGGTTCAGCTGCCTTCAGTGTGAGTTAGCAACAGGAAACAGAGATAAGAGCCATCAGCTGGACAGTGCTGGACCATCACCAGAGCAAGGTCCCAAGGAGAGGCTGGAATGGCTTTGTGCTTAAGAGCTTCCTTGGAGCAACTGGTTGTGTTGGTCTGTAGCTCGAAAGCAAACAAGTTCCTGCCTACACCTCCAGTGTGATGCCAGACCAAGGGGACCTGTGGGAAGGGCAAGGATTGCAGTTTTGGTTTTCTTTTCATCTTGTCTCCGAAGATTGCTCTTGGTGTTTGCATTGCAGATGTGAGCTTGAGGAGACACCATAGCTGACCATGAAGGGGTCAACACTTTTCCCCATGTTTTAAGACACAGAAATGACATGAACAAAACCTGATCAGTTAAGAGGAGAGGAGCTCACTATAAAATACTGTGTGCTGGATTTCTGGTTCATATATGGTGACACAGTGCTACTGGGAAAACGTGCACCAAGGGTGATTTCACATTGTCATAATTTTTTATTAGCAGCTTAAGCATATATGTAAGTAGTGAGGAACAAATCCCTCCTGTGAAAGTGTTAGTGCTTTTTGACCCCTAAACTCAAAAACAAGAAAAACTCTTGGTGAAATACATGGTGGTGTGATCCCTTTAGAACATCAGGGCAAAACCCCAAAACTTGTAATCAAGTGGGACAATGTTGTGTTGTTGCCTAATAAGATACTGCATTAATGTATGGAAATTCAGCTCATGGGGACTTGTGCCATATATGTGCAATTTATGGAGATGTTCTAAAGTCAAGAAAAGAGTCAGAGTTTGGAACACTGCCCAGGTTTTTTACTCGCTTTCCTGTATACTCACTTGCCTGTCACTTCTAAACCTGTTTTGCCTCTCACTTAGCAGTGGAGTTGTGCCCATTATTTGACCAAGGCATTATTTGACCACCAGCTAAATATTAGTTTCATAATGCATATCCATTGCTTGGTCCCAGGGTATAACTCAAAGCAAATTATTCTGCTCTGTTATGTTGTCTGTTGATCACTCCTTTTTGCCTTTTATCCTTGTTGTGCTTTTTCCTGTCTTGCAGAAAGCCAAGGTGCCAGGCCATTAGGAAACTGAATTATTAAAACTTTGTATTGATTTTTCTTGACCATATCTCTGATGTTATCATGCAAGGACCTTGCCTTGAGCTATGTAGAAAGGGGTTTGCTACACACTTGACAGCTCTCCTCATTCCTTTTCTTCATTACCTTCCATCTCTTTCCTACCCCATCATTTCCAAGAGGAGGAGGTTCTGAAAACCATTATGTGGAGTCATTTCATTTCACTGTCAGGCTCCCTTTGCTAGCAGCCACACAAATGATGAGATTTTTCTTTCTTTTCACTCTGGAGGTACACAAACCGATCAGCCCATTTGCTAAAGGCTGCGGCACACCATGGTATCCATGGCAACACACCAGCCTGCGCAAGCATCTGCAGACGTTTCAAAAATCAGAAATACCAAGCGATGACAAGGAGTTGCTTCATACAATGGGTGTTTATAGGTGTCACAACCATCTGAAATACTTCCCTCTCCACCCATCAGCTCCTTGATTATAATGTGCTTTACATTTTTCTTGCAGCTCTTTTGTCAGAATCCAAGATTCAAGGCTGAAGTAATCCTTCTTTCAATATTTATTTGGTTTGAGTTTTTTTTCATTTAGATCACTGGCTGAGGTACCTTATGGGAATGAGCACCCCAAGCATCACTGTTAACCTTCCTATGTGAAATGAGTTGGAGTACAGGCTTTTCAAATGATAAAATCCACAGATGTAATTGAAAAATAAGTGGTCTATGTCAATCCAACTAACAGAAGTAGTTGTGTGAGTGCTAGGCTGAGTGGTGAATTGACCCATCATGTTGCATGAATTACTGGTTACCTATAGTGATGACGGATTTAATAAGATCAATCAACCATTTTTGGGAAATATTTTTATTTAAGTTTATCCACCTGCTGGCATGGCAGAGACTATGATACTGTGTCTACAGCCACTGGTCTTCACTGAACCTGTGGGTTGTTCAGATCTACTTTAAGGAGGTAACATTCAAGTGCTCAGGCTGCATTGCAGCTGAGCTAATTGCAGAACATGTATCAGTTCACCAGACCAAGCATTTACCTGCAAAAACATCTGTAATTCAGAATGGGTAACTCATGGGCACTGACACTTAGAGTTTCATGCTAGTGCTGACCCTGGCTAAGGAGCAGTTTTATAACATAAGAAACCAACAGGCAGTCTTCAGGCATTAAGGACCACCTTCTTCAACTCAGGAAAGTATTGCTGCCCCATTAAGATGTGGTGGATGTGCTTATCCATCAGACTAGGGCCATTCTCAAACCTAGACTGGACAACTGTGTTTGTTGCTTGCACAAAGGCTGAGTACAAGGCCGAGTTTGAAGTTTGGTAATGGGAAAGAGCCCAAGTACATACATGCTTAACCTCCAGCCACAGTTATGGTGGGAAAATAGCCCCTCATTCTGTCTGTAATTACTTAAGACGTAACATCAGTATTTTATTCATAGAAAAGCGAAAAGAAATGCAAAGCCCAAACACAAGATGAATTATGTTGCCCCATATTGTGGTGTTAACTTGATTAGGCTAACCTGTTTTCAACTGATAATTTAAGCTTTAGGCTTGGAAAATGCAGTAACATTTACATGTTTGGATGTAACAAGAGGATCATATTAAAAAGCCTTACTAAAATTCCACTTTAATAAAACAAGGTTATCAGTGCATCAGAGCACTGATGAGCTTCCATGTGTAAGCATGCAAGCATCTCACAGATTATTTCTAAGGTCTTTAATCCTCAGTAGCTACTGTTGGAACAATTCAGACTTTCCCTTATGTTGTGGTTTGATATTGGTTTAAATATCAGGTACTCACAAAAATCGTAACGAAGGCTGCCTGAGTTAAGGATTAGAAGAAAATACTCTAAGGGCAAAACAGGCTCAAACTTAAAGGTATAAAGTAAATTTATTATTAACAGAGTCAGAGGAGGGTAATGAGGAATAAAATAAGGCTTTAAAACACCTTTTTCCTCCCCAGCCCCTCCCTCCTTCCCACTGACAGCACACGGAGACAGGGCGTGAGGGTTTTGGTCAGTTCTTTGCTTGAAATCTTTCTTCAGTTCGCTTAGGAACAGGAGGCTTTCTTCTGCTATACTGTGGGGTACTTCCCACGGAATATAGTTCTCCATGAACCTCTCCAGCATGGTTCTAATTTCAGGAGCACCAGTCCCGCCCAACCTGCTGGAACGTGAGTCCCTCCCACGGGCAAAACCGTCTTCCCGAAACTGCATGGCGTGGTTCATTTAGTCCATGGGGTGGAGTTTTTTAAGGATAAGCTGATCTAGTTTGGAAGCAAGGGCCCTCTATCTCTAGAAGCAAGGGCCCTCTCTCTCTGTTCAGATCTTTCACTGGATTACAGCTTTTTTAGCATTTACCCACTCCGGCATGAGCACTTTTCCCGCGAGCTATGAGCGGATCTCTGCATCCCCCGTGGACTTCATGGATTATAGGGAAATAGTTTGTTTTATTATAGTCCTCACCCCAGTTTGCAGAGAAATCTCGACTCTGATGCTTGGAGCACCTCCTCCCCCTCTTCCTTTCCACTGACCTTGGTGTCACCATATTGTTTTTCTCCACATGTCCTCACTTCCTCTTCTTTCTCCGACTAAGAAGAAAAAACCTGCTGTTCCTAAGTACCATTGCCAACAAATTCCACCAGTTCAAAGATTTCTGCAGGATTTCGCAACATGAAGAAGTTGATCTCATCTAGGTTCTATGTGGAGGAATTGCTCGCCATGTTTTCGTCACTGGCCACATGGCCCCCGCCACAACTGTGCTGGTGGTTGCAGCCACCACAGCACTGGCACCATTCAATGCCTCTCTTCACGTGGGGCGCCAAAAAGGAGAAGCCGCTGCTGCCATCCATGCCCTTCTGCCTGCAGTAGGGCTGGCTAAAAGTGGCCAAACAGGCAAAGTTCACTGTGGGGCAGGCCGTGCCGAGATTGAGGCGGCT
>NW_008236261.1:420491-425219 GCF_000691975.1 Corvus brachyrhynchos | reverse complement strand
GCTGCTGCTGAGATACTCCCAGCCGCAGCACCTCACCACCCCTGGTTTTGATTTCCTTCTTAAATGTGTCATCACAGAGGCGTTACCAACTTCTCTAATTGGGCCAGCAGCATGTCCATCTTCAGAGCCATCAGAGATTGGCTCTGTTGGACACAGTGGAAGTTTCGAGCAGCTTCTCACAGAAGCCGCCTCTGTGGCTTCCCCCCCACCAAAAAACCAGGCTGTATTAAACCAACACACCCTAGAACAGGAAATTAAATCTCAGAAATACTATATTCCTCGTATTCTGACCATTTGACTATTCAGTAACTTACACATCATATTTATTTTGAAAAGCAAATTTTTCATGTAGTTTAGCTAGAGATTCAATGTGCAAAGAGATTTCACTACATAAAACTTACTGTGTGTTCTGTTTATCTTCTGTTTGTCCTGTAAGTAGGCAGAAGGTTTTAATTTTTTTTCATTAGAAGACCAGGTAAGGCTGAACGGTGCATTAGTTTTATTCCCACAAGTCTCAAGATAGACAAAGAAGGCAATGCTTGTAGTAGCGAGAAGCTAGAGATGGCAAAACAAATAACCCAACCTGAAACTTCCTCGCAATCATCATCCTTTAACTAGAAAATGCCAAGAGCAACAAAACTTATTTTCCTAGAGAGTTTGGGTTTTTTCTTCTTGTTCAGATGGAAATTTAATAGATGAACTGCTGTTCTGTGCCCCAGAAAATGGGTTAAAGCAGTCAAAGTTGGTTTAGGTTAAGAACTTTCTACAGCTGGATTGTGCAGGGATCAGTACTCTCCTCACTTCATTTTGAATACATTTACAAAACATCCTGTGAGATGTCACAGCAAATCTGACATCAAGCTTTCTTCTCTTCTACGGAGGAATCAGCCCCATAACCAAAATGTCACAAAGTTTCAAGAGCTGAGAGGAAAAAGTAGCTGGGCTAGGTAAACGACAGGGGAAGAAGCTCTGCACATAACCATGAACTCTGTAAGGGACCAATACAGTCCATTTTTCACATTGGTTCATTGTCTGGGGCCTCTTTCCTTTCAATCCCAGCAGTAAGAAATGAAGGTGTCTGCTGTAGTGCATTCTTTACTGCAATTCTAATCTCCTTGCAGCCCCAGGAGCTAGTGGCCCAAGTATCTTGTACCCTCTGTCTGCTTTCAAATTATTCTACTTCTAATGCACAGACTGGCTTTTGACATCAAAAGCATTAACCAAATTAGAGTGTAGCTCCCTGAAGCTAATTCTTCCATCATAATTCACATGCGTACTTAGAGTCTCTTGGACAAAAAGACCAAAGATAACTAAATCTAAAAAGGCAGCATTGCTCTTGTACAAGTTCTTGCACTGGGCCAGACCTCACCTTTGCTTAAAGCTTTCCTGTAGCAATCTGAGACATTTACATTTACAAACACATAGTATCTCAAAATAATCTTCGAATGGTAAATGTAATCAAATGGGAGACAGGCAGAAAAAGGAAGGCTTTTACATGGAAATGTTACTATATGAGCTGATGAGATACAGTTGATTTTCTTGTCAGAATCAGAAAAAAAATTGAGCATAGTTTGTGATGCAAAGCCAGGGATAAGTCCATGCTATTATCAGTGGAAGCTTTTCTTTTGCTTAGCCGTTGATAAGCATTTGAAGGAGCTCTCCAGCTCGCTTTTCCCCCCACAATTGCCTCTGTTGGGCACTAGAGGGACCCTAGTCTTCCAACCCATGAAAACATCCCAGCAATGCCGAGGCGGGAGCCCTGCCTTTCCCGGTCACCTTAACCTAGGTGTTTCCAAGGAGAAAGGTGGGAAAAAACTGCTCAACGTGCCCACAGACTGCAAATACGCCACTGAGAGTAATGTGCAAGGGGACCGTAGCCATACTTCTTTGTTTCATTAACCTCACTGGTGCTCGCAGCTCTTCCCATCATCAATAAATAAAAGCTGACTTTGTCTTGACTGCTCTGTTTGCTCAGCTAATGTTGTGACATTGGCGCCAAGGCTTGAGTCATTGTGTTTTTGAGAAATTAAATGTTTCCTTCCCCAGTCTGAAGTGATGCCAAATACCTAAGTTGCCACTACTGCATCCCAATAAACTCTCAGGAGAGCAGTGGAGAATTGTTACTTATCTATGTAGTAAGAGACAAAGTATTAACACAAATTCCTTTTAAAACAGCATTTCCCAGACATGGTTTCAAATGAATCTGTTCTAAAGACAGCTATAGACAATGTAATTCCTTTTTCTTTTAGTAGGCAGGCAAAAAATCTGCTGTATTTGACTTATCAGACTTCCATACAGACATCCATAATTCAGTATCTCAAAGCTTTACTTAAAAGGTCATGGTTTATGAGGTGATACAAAAATTCTTTTTTCCTTTGTACAAAAAATCTTTTCCCACTATCGCCTAGTGGAGTGATGCTTTCTGATCTCTGCATGCATATTTATAATAAAAATATGTGCATGCATTTTAATATCTCTAACATGAATTAAAATATTTTTTTCTGTCTTAAAACATCTAGTGTCAACACTGCTGCTGAATATTTAATATGAAGTATAATGTAATTTAACTAGATAATTATCTTGGGGAAAATGGTGACTGCCATTTTTTTCTGTGCTTATTTTTCATCATCTTTGATGATTGTTTAAAGGAAAGATGCAACTGAATGACTAACTTCCAAGACTCACCTTCTCTTTCTCTCTGCAGGCTGCTGCTGAAAAGAGGCGGGCTGCTGCTGTACTGCATCTGAGCTAGAGGCAAGGATTCTTTGTCACACATGGAATATTCTGAGCATGTCTCTGGTTAGTTACACCACCCCTCTGATCTCTAGGAATGTTTATGGACAGTGCACAGTGTATTGTATGTGTCTTTCCATTAAGACATCTTTTCATCTCTTCCATGATACCCATTGCAGTATTTGATTCCAATGAAAGTATAAGCTGTCCTTCCCCCCCGCCCCTTTTTTTTTTTTTTAAATATTGTAAGCTTTAAATTAATCTAATTTCCATTTGGATGAAGTTTAACTTTTTCTCCTTGATGAAGTCAGCTGCTCATTTCCTCACAGGGCTGCTTCTGATCAGGCTTTATGTTAAGCCTGCATTCACATTATCTAGGTGGTGACAGGAAGGACAAAGTTCTTGTACTTGTGGGGAGAAATCCATCAAGGTCTTTGCATGGATGCCTAGGCCTCCAAGGAGAGGCACAGAAAGAAAACAGCAGAGAGAAAGGCACTGCTGGTCTTCAGGGTACTGCGGATACTGGTGCACATTCCTTATGTCCTGAACCAGTGTCTTTCCTCCTGGCAGCCTGGGAGAAAGACTGACTGCAGCAAATCCATTTCTTCTGAAAGCATCTCCTCTGGAAGGATGTACATCACTGATGGTGAGTAACGAGCAGGGAACATGATGCCTTTGTCATTTTGGCAAAATCCTGCTCCCTTTGCATGGCACTGATTTACAGGTGAAATGTGAGAAAACAGCAGTGGTGGGAAGTTCTCTCGAACAGCTTGAGGAGGGCTCAGGAAAGGTACCAGAGGAAAGGTTTGTAGTCTTCACTCTTTTCAAATGAAAATTTCCTGATTTACAAATACACAAAAATACTTAACAAAGTAATTTGGCCTTCCCAAGTCACTTCATTAACAGTGAATGGAATATATGTAAAAGTTAATGTGGAATATATGTAGCAGTTGCTGAGGGATGGCCATTTCTTTATGAAGAAACAGAAGCAAGGGTGGGACCTAGGCTTTCCTGAACTGCATTTTGACCACTCAGTCTAAGACACAAATTACAGATGTGAAATCTTCTAGATAACGTGCTAAAGCCCATGAAGAAAACAAGTATTCCTGAAAATCATGCTTGAAATCAAGCTGGGTACCTAAAATTAGTTTGGAAAAAATATAGATAACTTGCTCACAGTGATGCAGTAAAATGCAACCAAACTGAAATTAACATTTAAAGTTATTCCAGTGCAGTACGGATAACAGTGTGCAATCTAGGCCCCCAAATATAAAGAAAAATAAAGATATTTATCTTTACTGAATCAAAATGTAGGACCTTCAAAACATTATTAGAGGCTAATACATACATGACATACTCAGAAGTTTTGGTTATGATTCTGACAGACTGACTTTTGCACATGAATTCTTAACAAATTAAAATTTGCTTAGGAAATAGAAGAGGTAAGAAAGCAGCATTTTACTCTTTCATCTCCAGCACAGGTTGATTGAAATGACATTGTTCTGGCCATAACAGGTGAGATGAGCTGATCCTGTAGCCCTACCACACCAGCGATATTGCAGGAGGAATGACTTTGGAGTATAGCAACTGTAATGGACATCCGGAGGGGGACAGTTCAGTTCGAGAATGCGGTGACAAAATAATAGGACATCTTTTATTGCCGGATTCCAGGAAATGGCTGGAAAGCCCGGCCCTATGAAAGAAGTGTGGAAGTGAGCAGGAGCGCGGTGTCTGAGGGTGTTGTAAACGCGTTTTTTCACCGATCTCACTATTATTTGCTCTCTTTCTCCAGAGGAAAAAGAGGAATGAGACTGAGCTGGACTTGCAGCGTTGGAAGACCCAAATGAAATCAGGTGAGGGGCTTTCGGGAAGGTGTTCTACCAGGAGCAGGGCAGGGCCAGACACGGTGACACGGCTCAGCTGGAGGCTGGGCGCGGGCTGGGTGTCCCGGAGCGTCGGTGTCTCTGCAATGCAGGGGCCGGGGCGGGGCGGGGT
>NW_008236261.1:412699-420033 GCF_000691975.1 Corvus brachyrhynchos | reverse complement strand
GCCCCGGCCGGGTCCCGCGGGTGCTCCCTCCCTCCCTCCGTCCTTCGGTCTCGGTCCTTCTTTGGTCCCTTCATTCCCGGACCCAGACCGGAGTCCTCCACGGGTCGTCCCCCCCCGACCTCCCGGAGGTAAAAGTGGAGTGGGGCGGTCCCCGGTAACGCCCGTTTTACCTTCATCGGGGCTGCTGCCTCTGAGGTCTCTAAGAATCTCCAGGCTGTAAACCCCTTTGGAGGATGTGAACCTCTGTCCTCTCCTGCCCCCACCCTTAAGCTTTTCTAAGGGGATCTGCGCGGCTGAACAAAGAACGTTGTGTGAGGCGAGGGGGTGCGAGGGCTGTAAGCGCTGTTAATTTGCATCGGGGAGGGGAAAAAAAAACCCCACCTAAAAAAATGATTCCCTGTATTGCATGGATCAGGGAGGAAACAGCCGTGCACGGGAGCCCAGCGGCGAACAAAGCCTTTTTATGTAAGAGAAAATGATGTAAAATGTGCCTGGCTCGGATGGCTGCAGGTAGGAGCCGTAGGCGTGTGCCGCGCTGCGCTGCCATGGTGCTGCACCGACCCACCAAATAAACCGTGCTCGCCTTCATCTGTCCTGTACTCATTCGAGACACTCCGACCTGCCCTTTGGATAAGATGTGCTTCATGGAACACCTTCGGGAAAGAAGGGGGTGTGCCCCACGCCGGGAGAGTTGATCTCCGTGTGGAAGATACTGACATGGTTAATTTCCCTGGGCTCAGCAGGATCTTTCAATTTTCCTCTGAATAAAAATATTCTCTTGTGTTTTTGGTGATTTTCATGTAGGGTTCTTCCTGAGACAGAGTAGTAGGTTTTCACTTGTAAGTGAGCATTAACATAGAGTCATGCAGTAGAATGGGATGTATGCACACGTATGTTGTAAGTCTTACTTATTCTAGGTTTCTAGCATACATTTTTGTAATCTATCGTGTCTCTGTGGTCATGTCAATAAATCATACTCCGTCCTTTCTCAAAAAATCACTTGCTGTCCAGCATTTGTGCTGCTTGTTGTTCAGAAAACCTGTCCCTTTTGTTTTCAGAAGGGTTCTTCCATATGAGATTGAATCACGTATCTTTTTGGTTCTGTTTCTTCCCATTTGCTCCACAAACCTTTGCTTTTCTTTCCATGAAAGAACCTGTTTCTTTTCACCTTCGCTGGTTTGGACTAGCAGGGATGTCTAGACTACAGATCTCATAGGGGATAGACCCAAGAAGAGGCTCAGCTGCAGAATGTATTTATTTTCTATAGCTTCTTTCACTTCCCACCTGACTGGATGGTGTAATCACAGCATCTCAGCCCATGCCTGGGAAGAGAATGTGCTGAGAGGGCATGACATAGTGAAGTTGCCCCTGCATTACATCATAGATCACGAAGAATTGATTTCACGAACAGTGAAAGAATGGGCTATTTCCATGAGTGTGCTACAAACTCTCTTCAGTTAGCGTAAAGGCAGTCCAGTTAAGTTTGTGGGTGGTTGTTCATTTCTGCAGCTGATATTCTGAAAGTGTGATATGTGTAACGGAGCCCAAACTCACCCCTGTAGCACCTAGGACTGGGAAACACCAAATTCCTCACTGCATATTTAATTTGCAAGACACTCAGCAGTGGGCAAGACCCCAGTCTTAAGGTGGTACCAGTTTCCTGGAGCTCAGGCATTTGCAGGTGAGCTAAAGTAACACACTGAAAATAACCCAAATGGCTTAGTGAGGCTATTCTGCATGGAAATGAAACACAAAGGTGTGCCCTGGCACAGGGCTCTGAGAAGAGGGGTGGTCTCAGCAGTGGAGCATGATGCCATAAATTCTATCTCTTCTCATCTTTTCTTATCTCATCAAGGGACAGGATTTGGTTAATGGAACTTTTCAATTTGTTGCACCCATATTGCACATTGCCTGTGGGTGTTTGAGAGAAGCCAAAGAGCTGTCATCCTGAGAATTAAAAGTTGCTGTTCTTCTGTGGAGAGTTTTAGCACACTGGAGGGCAGATCATTGTGCTTATAATGCAGTTTGTTACATAAAGCAGCATTTGCAGCCTTGATTTAGAGGTCTGATGTGATTATTACAGTATGTTATGCCATACCCACTTTAATATGTTTGGATAATACAGAAACAGTTGTAATTTAATGACCCCTGAGGTGCTGTGCCAAGGCAGGAGTGACCTGATCACAACAGTCCCTAAATGAATTGTTGCAGTCTGTGGGCTAAGAATTGCCTTGTTGCTAGACGTTTTTTTCCAGAAGCATACCTTTCGCTTTCAGTTTGTGTCATGCTCCTTTCTGTACAAGTTACCCTTTGCTAAACCACATACCTGGATTCACAGAGGAAACATTTGCTATGTGTGCTGACACCAGAGTGGGCTCTGGCCCCCTCTAGCTCTGGCACTGTGCTCACTTAACAACTGTAGAAGTTGCTAGAAATATCTAACCACAGAAACGGGTGAGGCCCATTGCAGATTCTGCTGGGCTGTTTCAGCTTCACCCCCCAGCGTGACGTCATGCACGTGTTGGAGACAGGTTTGTTTTCTTAATGGGGTTGGAAGAGGAAGAAGTCAAAAAGAATTTAGGTTGTGAGGACTTCATGATGGTGGCTTTGCGAAAGTCACCTCTTGATTACTAATGTGTCTGCAAAGGCACGAGGTACTGACAGAGCTTGTAACACATCTGCAGCATATGTAAGATCTGAAATCTGATCTGCCATGGTGGGACAAATTATAATCAGCTTGAGAAAGGAAAACAAAAGTTCTGCTGGTGCCTAAAGCCTGAGTTCCCTACAGATCTTTTGCCTATAGTGCGGGCAGTGGCTGTGCTGAGAACTGATCTGGTAAAACTTCTGTCTCTCAGTCAAAGGAAAAAAACCCCACCCCTTGGCATTATTTGGGTTCCAGAAGAGGCATTTCTGGCTGCAGGACACTTGAAGCTGAACTGAAGCCTTAACTAGGAAGGGATTAGGGAGTGTTGCACTTAACATGCACAAAAATAATGACCAGAAATTTGGAAAGGTGTAATAGGGGTCCTAAGGCTAGGTGACTTCCCAGGGTCCTTTCTAAACTGAATTATCTGATTAGATATTTTGGGTTTTGTACTATCTTAGTCCATATGTGCACTTGATGAAGAAATAAAAGTATGCATGTGCTGATATATAGAATTGTTCCTTAAGACCCAAGGGTGCTTGTTTTGGTTCATCTGTATTTATTCAGTTCAAACACATGCTTAATTGCACGTGAAAGTCAGCTGTAAGCATGCTTGAAAGTTAAGCGTGTTTTTACAGAAAAGGGAATGTTTTTTCTGAAAAGAGAAAGAGGATAAATTCACGGTACGTGGGCTCAGTGTTGTAAACCCCTTGATGATATTTAGAGATACCAAGTACCTCCAGAGAAAACATGGAAATGTGCAGTGTTCTCTGGTATCACTACATGGCTTATCTCTTCCCAAACACACATGCACACACTAAGGCTGAGTATGGGTGAGTCTTGACATATTTAGGGCTGGTTCTTTTTCTTCAATCCTTCTGCTTCATGTACAGGTGTGCTTATTAGCAACGGTTCTGTACTGCATCTCAGTTAATAAGAAAAAACAGGATGAGACTGATTTCCATAGGGTGGAGCTGATTTAGAGGATTGGTGCTGGAAAACAGAGGTGGTTTAAACTGCCTGCCGAAGTCGAAAAAGTTTTATTTCATGGGAAGGTTTAATCACAGGTTATGCTACTAAACTATATGAGGCTGTTTTAGAAGGACGTTCAAAGTGACATTTGTAATTGCTTTCTAGGTATTGGAGGAAAGAACTGATGTATCCATGGGGTTAATTTGGACTGTTGTGGCCACATGGGTTACTGTACTAGCTGTTAAGAGGATTTGAGATCTTGACTGACCCATTTTACTTTAACACTAATTGTTTGCTGTTGTATTAAGGAGAAAAGATGAGCTAATCCTTATGGTTTTACACTCAGTGCTGTTTTACCCTACAGCAGTCTCGCAGATGAAACTGATCTTTGTTCTTTTGTCTTGATTGGGGAGGTGGCAGAAAGGGATAACAGACATCAGCTTCAGAGTGTTAGTGTTTGTACTCAGTAACCTGTATCTTTGTTAGGGTGCCAGTTTGAAAGGAATTATGGTGAAAAGGTGTGGCTTTGGCAATCTCAATGATATAAAAATTTAGCTATTCTCTTTATTTTCTGAAGTCTGTGAGACAGGTTAGTGCTGGTTGAAAGGCTTGACCAATGCTATGGTATGCTGTTTCTCTTTTAGCATTTTTAAAGTACATGTTTTTCTAACTTTCTGTGATGTACTGAGACTATTTATTACACCACAGAAACTATTCATTTATTTTAGCACATGGTGCTTTCAGATAAAATATATATGTGGTTCATATAGTATAAGGGAGACAATGGCCTTATTACAACCAGCAGTGTTAAGTCGAGAAAATCAGAATACTGTGATGAGTTCATTGAATCACCTGACTTGCACCATCTGGAAAGAGACAATGCCATTTGCAGATCTGTTTTCTGTTTATTAAAAATCTGGGGTACTTTTCACCGTCAGGGAAATAATCAGTTTATACCTGAGAATTCTTAAGTTACGGATTTGTAGGTAGAATTAAGGTCCTCTAGCAAATTTTTCTCCTTCATTTAGAATTGGCACTCATAGGTATGAGGACCTGAGGAATATTTCTTTTGTTGTGTCAAGCCTCCAGCAAGAAGTAAGAAGATTTCTTTCTTTTAGTACTTCTTGTAGCTGTAAGGCAGTTAGATTGCAGTAGATTCCAGTGAGTTGAGTCTATGAAAGTTACTTTTCTCTCTGTGAAACTTGTCATTTTATTCCCTGAGAGAGTTTTAAACTAAATTTCAATAGCTATTTGCAAAATTAGTTGTATTTAAAGCATATGCAACCTCTGGATAAACAATACAAAACCCCCCAAAGAAACCAAACCCAGCAGTCCAATCATGTCAGCTAACTTGGCAGCATTTAATTATAGGATCTATTGATTCAATTAACCCTATGTGTTCACTTTTTCTTTTTTTCTGGAGAGAATGATAGGGGCTGGTTACTGGTTTAGAACTAGGAACTGTCAGTTCTATTTTTAGGAACATAGATTATCTCTTAGAACAGCTGCTTGGCTATATAAAACTTGCCACTTTTCCTGAGGTTCTGATCTTGGATGAACAAAGCTAGGAAATGTCTCAAAATAAAAACATATTATGAAGGTTCTGAACACCATTTGGGACATGCTTTTGAAAACTCCTGCCTTGGTCCAGGTAGATGCCTGGACTTGATCCAGAGATTAATAGTAGAAAATGCTGTAGACATTCAGAAGTGGCCTGTGTACTTCACTGCTGGGCCAGAATCCTGTATCTGCTGGCTGTGAGCAAAGATGGATTGGCCTTCTTCCACCTCTCAACCACGGTATTGTCCAGGCTGTGCCCAGAGGAGCCTCATGTGAGTTTGAGGTACAGCTCAGTTTCTTTTTGTTCTCCTCACTTTGTGTAGAAGGTATCTGAATAGCTTGTGCAGCAAGTGCAATTGGAAGGTGCCAGACAATTAGTGCAAGGACATTCTTATGTCTGGGAAGGCTCAGAGTCTGAGGGACTGTGAAGAAACCATTTTTTCTATGTCTGCTGTGAAATGGGCTGAAAGTGTGTGTTCAAAACCCTTTGACTTTAAGGAGGGTTCAAGTGTGGATTGGAATTATGGTTAGCTGGAAATCTGGTCAGTTTGTTTAGCTAACCAAGTCTTCACGTGCCAACTTACTCTGTTTTCCATAGCAGCCCTTCTGTGACCACCAAGTCTAAGCAGAAAGATCTGATCCCCTCATGGGGACTTTAGCCAGACCCAAGGCTGTGCCAGTTCCTACTGCTAACACTTGATAATGTTAACATGCTTTTACTGTCTCCTGGCTGATTGTTGGACAAAGAGACCCCACAGTCTTTTAATGCTCCTGCCTGATTCTTGCCGCTGCTTCCATGTGATGTGGTAAGGTGTGCCTGGGCATCCCTTCCTCTTCTGACCACGTGGTATCACTCAGACAGCAAAGCTTCTCCTTTTGTTTGATGTACTGTGACTGTGGCTTGACGAACAGCAGCTGTATGTTCGTGTGCAGGGTGACTGCTGCTGATAAATCCCTGGCTACTGGTGCCTGATGTGCTTTCAGGTGTTGGGATGCTCCTCATGCAGGCTGTGTTACAGGGTGTGCTGGGCAGGCAGGCTGCCCTGCCTGTTTGCAGCAAGACTCTAGTCATGCGTGTAGGCATTTGTCTGCTTCCCTTGAGTATGCTGAAACTAATACTAGCTTTTATTTCCCTCAGCAATTAGAAGACTGTTCAAGGAGGCTGAGAAAAAAACCCCAAGGGCTCAAAAAGGAGACATGCAGGGATGGAGCTGGATGATTTGCAAAGGAGAATGAGAACAGACCTTGCTCAAGTGGTCTGGATGGTCAGTAATTCATAGCCCATCCTTCTTGTCAACCTATATCTTGGGGTGGGAGGGCATCAGAGATGAAGGCAGATGTGATGGCCCTAAGCTGTTTGGATACCCTATCCTCCTTCAGTGCTCTCCTGCCCATGTATTACAAAATACTAGTGCAGGGAGGTAGCCACAAGAATGGGAGGGAGATTTCTGAAATAAGAGTGTCAGGTCCTCCAGATTTGTATTAGAGTTCTTAATTTGCACTGATTCAGTAAAGGCAGTGTTAGGGCCAAAAATTGCTCTTGACAGGCTGTCAGCATACTCAGAACACACGTGGAGGTCAGTGCCAGGAGCCCAGGGCAGACCTAGGTAGTCAGGGTTGTGGCTAAGTGTGTCTAGAAGGATGTGCCCATCCTCTGTCTTCTGCAACATGATTGATTTGATGTCCTATAAAGAAAATCTCTCCCAGGAAAATGATGAAGAAACATATAAATCAGGCGGAAGGAAACTGTGTATTTCTTTTGTTTTAGGGAGATAAAATATATGTATTTCTTGAAGTAGTAAAAGGAAAGTTGGCAAATTTGTGAGAGAGTTGTCTTGGTTTGAAAGACAGGTGTCTGCCAAGGAAGGCTGGGACCTCCCTTGGAATAGAAAGTGTGACCCCCTTCCCTCCAAATTTTTGTAACTTTGAAATTACAGGGCTTTCAGCCAAAGATATGGGAAAAGGAGTAACAGTTCTTTACTAGTATGTGTGTGTGTGTATATATATGTATGTATGTATATGTATATAAGTATATATGTGTATGTATGTATGTATAACAAGGCAGACAAACAACCACAACGGCAGCGACAACAAACAAACCCACAAACCCAGTGCCAGCCTCTCTCAGCTGTCAGGCACCCTCCCCTTGGGTGCA
>NW_008236261.1:382248-412526 GCF_000691975.1 Corvus brachyrhynchos | reverse complement strand
CAGCCACAGCAGCAGCCGCAGGGTATCCCAGCAGGCACAGGATGCAGGGTTAAAGTGTAACAAAGAAGCCCCAAGGCAGAGGCAGAAAACAGAGGAGCTGGGCAGTGGCAGCCGGGCTTCTCCGTAGCAGCTGCAGCACGCAGCTGGGAGACACACCCTTTGGGAACGGGAAAGGGGTTGGGGATCAAGGTCCCAAGATTTTCCCCTGAGGCACCCAAGTAGATGGTGAGGGTCCTTTCCAGTGTGATCGGGTGTTACTAAGGTCCCAGTTCACTGGCTGCTCTTAGGAGCAGAGGCTCACCCACGGTAAAGAAGAAGCAGTGCTGGGCTGGACTCTGCGGTGGCAGTGAATTCTTCCTGAGGTAGCAGCAACTCGACCATTCCGTCTGCTCCGAGAACGAGAGAGGAGCCGAGCCCAGCCCTTGACCTCCCAGCCAAAATTTCGCTGTATCTCTGCCTTTCCCAAGAGAAAAATGCCCCAGCTACGAGAGCAGCCATCTGCACCCTTCCCCGCACCTTGGCCACTTCTTTTGCCTCTTAAGTACCGGTTGTTACCAGCTCTTAGGCAACAAATGGGACAAAATTCCCTGAGAGAAATAAAAAAAAAGAAACAATCCTAACCTCCCACAAGAGTAATAAAAAAAAAAAAAAAAAGAAAAGAAAAGCAAACAAACCCCTGTGTGTGTAGGGGGAATGCTTAATAGCCTGATTCATTCCGAAGAGCAAAGGATAGAGTGTGGTAAATAAGAGCTTTCATTCCATGCTGTTCTATAAAGTTAAGCTTTTCAGGCTGTAGAGAGCTGGTTGTGCTTCTCAATAAAACTTAGCAGAATATTGAATAAGCATTTCTTATTACCCAGTGCTGTCTGTTACAGCATATAATAAATTTGTCTAAACTTTTAATAAAAGGCATTTTGTATTCTTGCAAATTAATATATATAATTTTATACTCCACAGTTTGCCAGAATTAGCAGCAGTGATTTATAGATAATACTTAAGGTCTTTTAGTTTAGATAATTTTTAATGATGTGCTACTAGAGTTGCTTAAAACATTAGCAGTATTTTGAATGCAGTATTAAAAATTCTTCTAAATGTACCTTTCAATATGAATAGTTGAGGACATTTTTTGTGGAATGCATTTGGAAAAAAAAAAAGTCAAACTGCATGCACTTAGAATGACCTCTAATACTCTTCTCTGAGCAAAAAAACATGAATTCACGTAGGCATTTTTTCCCCTTCAGTTGTTTTGGTCCACTGTACACTTGCAGCATCACTCTTAGCAATAAATGGAATTAATAATTTGTTGCAAAGCTTTAATTGATAGTTACAGGCACTTGGAAGTTAGAAACACAATTCTCATTTTACCATATTTATGATATTGATACTTTAGATGCTGGAATGTGTGTTTATTTAGATAGTAATGGTATCAGGATGCCAGCACTGACCTGCATCATTACCTGTAATTACCAATAGGCACATTCAATTACCATAGGCACAGTCAATAAGGCCTTTCCCACCAGCCACCCTGCAGACCATGAGTCTGTTTAGAGACTGACCTTTGGGTGCGTGCTGACTTGTGAAAGTGCTGCCAGTGTTGCTCGATGTACACTGAGTAGCTATAATTATGGGGACTTCTGTCCTTTGATTCATCTGGACCAAGTTGTCTTTGAACCCTGTATTGTAAGCTCAGGCTTTGTGACACTTCCAGTAAGTAAGCAGTATCTGCTGAAACAATGCCCTTATTCAATGCTTTGAAATCTTTGATTCTACTTTTTGTTTTTTAGCACAAATGGGATTTGTACACTGCTACTTATGAGATAGTCGTCCTTGACTGTAATTAATTTATTTTTAAAAAGATGCTGACAACGACAATATTTAATTGGTGGAAGGCATGTACCTCTCTGAACCAGCAGACAAAAGTGCTGTTTTAAGGCAGTTACTCTTTTTTTTGTGTGGGGTCATGAATTTTCTGTTTTATTCCAGTGATGGGGACAGAGCAACTTGGTGAATGTGCAAGCTGTACTTAAAGTAACTTGTTTACACTTTGAATTAAGTATTTTAGGACTGAATTCTTCTACCACCTATTACAAGCAGGAGGAGGGAATAAATTCTTGGAAAAAATATTGGGCAAAACTAATGTATTCCATACTTCAGGACATGAAGCCATGTTTACTACTGGGGTCAGAAAGAAGTACTTCCTTGCAGACATTGTATTGCAGATTTGGGATTATGGGGCGTTACTCTGAAATACCTCCGTGGTCGGCACCAGGTGATTTGCCCTTACTGCTCTGCCAAACTCATGTGAATTTAAATACTGAAGTTTCAGTTACTTGGAAGATTTGAGTTGTTTTTGTTTCTAGTTTGTTTTATATACTGATAGAAGCTGTAAATTTTTTTTTCTGAGCAGGACAGAATTTTCTTCTGCATTTTAAGTTATTGCAAGATCAGTCTCAATGACACTGCTTATTCCAGTGTGCAGCTGAATAACTGATTTGTCTTAATCCTGGGATGGGAGAGAGAATGAATATTTTACCTGTACTGTGTGTTTGTTTTCTGTAGCAATGTTTTGGTGTCTTTTTATTGTTTGCCTAAAGGAGAGGGAAGGTAAGTGAAAAATGAGCTTTCCTCCAGTGAGAAAGTGATCTGTGGGCACACTAAAAAGGCAGCAAAAAAGAGGTCAGAGACATGTATATTTTCACTATGAAAAACTAGCTGTGGGGACTTGTTTCAGCTGTTAGAGGTAGGTTTCAGAGCTGACAGGTCAGTAGGAATAGAATTTGCCTGTTCCAGCAGCTATTGAACAACAGATAAAAAAGAAGTGGCTATCTCCTTATATTCACCTCTTTTCCCCATCCAAGCACAACTTAATTTTCTTCAGGATTCTGTTCCTCTCATGACTTTGCAGTTGGAAAATCTGGTATATTTATTTGCCCTACTGCTCTTACCTGCAGGCAAATCTTGATCTAGATTGAAGTGTAATCCTCCTAGATTAATAAAGAAGCACTTCCCCATGTCTGTGTCACTAAGCAGATGAGTAGCTCTTTGAAGAATGTTTTGAAGCTTGTGAAAATAATTTCTAGCAGAAACTTGCATTTAAAAAGATATTAAATATACAGATAGTAAAATGAACAAGCAAGTGTGCCTCAAGAAAAAAAGGTACTACATCTCTAGTCACTTGTTAATATTTCCCTTTCCGTGATGGATTTACTTCATAGCTGAACTTGAAAATCCTTCACAACTGGCACTGATGCTGGACAATTTCCTTTCCCAACTGTGGAAGGTATGTTTTCAGCTTTATACCGGCTAGCGCTTGTATTTCAATGCCTTAGAAAGCCTCGAGCAGCCTTGAGAGGTAGCACGGGCGATCTAGCACTTCAGTAGCTCTAAAATCGGTACCTGTATCAGCTGCAAAGCAAATACCATCAGCAGAAGCAAAGAGGGAGAAATATAGCTCCCTGCTCGCTCAATTTCCTGCAGTTGGAAGCTTTCAAATGAGACAGACAACAAGAGATGTTCACAGGAAGATAGCTGAGCTGAGAGAGAGCGGAGCCTCCCCTCGAGCATCTTTTATTCGGAGAAGGGGAAAGGGGAGGACTGGGGGCGGACCCAGGGTGACCGGCCAATCAGACACTGCTAAAGAGTTTGAGTTACATTTGGTTTTTTTGCCCTCGCTTAGAACAAAGGAGCTCAGAGCACATGGGCAGGAGCACGTGTCTTTGGGAGGGGAGGCTCAGAGCAGGCAGCAACACCCAAGGTAGGTCTGGCTGCATTTATCTCTTTCAGTTTGTTACCTTTCAGATTAATCACTCATTTTGTATTGAAACATAGCCCTGGGCAGAGCTCCACATAACTACAAAACCTGCTGTATAGATGAAACCATGGAAAAAGAACATGTGATATTCTTCTGCTGGATTTTGTTTTGAAATGAGATGTTGCTTGTTTTCTGAGGAGCTTGGGATTATGGGCAAGACAACTGAGATGAACAGTGCATATGAGCTTGGTGGGGCTCTGGGATAGTGGTGAGAGGCTCTGGCATGTCCATCGCAGGTGCACTGTTGATTTTGGCTTTAGCTTGTCCTTTTTGCTTAGATCTTGATCCACAGTATAACCAGAAAAGGTCTTCTTCGCTTGGAAATTATTTGTGTTGCAATTTTCTGGGCAAATTTTAGCGTTCCCTTTGCAAAATGATCCTCTCTGTATCTACCAATAGATTGATCAGGGCCTGTCATATCCCCATAGGCAGTGAAGGCCTAGTGTGCCTATAGACTGTGCCAAGTGCGGGAGCTTGGGTGGGTCGGACGGTCGGGACGGACGGAGACGAGAGATCTCTGAAGTCAGATCTTGGAACATGCGGTTTATTGCAAAGGGCGTGGGTATTGGGGCACTGCTTAGAGCTGCCAGACTCAGCTCGGAGCAGGCCCAGGAGAGCAAGAGAGTAAGCGGGTAAGTAAAGAGAGAGAGAGAGAGAGAGGAATGAGAGTGAAGAAGTAGTAGTGAGAGTGTCTGAAGTCCTGGTTACAATACAATAAATCATCTTCTGTACTGAATATTCTAATTGTCACTAACCAATCTAATACAAGATACAAATCCTATAGCATTTACATACAGCCTATAAGAGTTCTTATATTACCATAGAGTGTTACATCTTAACTTCTAAAAACTACTCTTTGGACCCCTTCTGCTGAGCTAGCAGGGTCTGCTCTGACCCTTGGACCTGCCTGCAAGCAGAGGGTATTGTTCAATCAAGAGGGGATTACCTTCAGTCGGCCATACCATTGTTTTCCAGTTGTTCAGTAACTAAGACTTGGTGGCTTTCATTTCGATGTCACTTATAGTTTTCATATTCCCAAAATCTTTTGTCAGGCAATCATATTTATAAGGCTTTCCTGTTTCATCTTCCCCAACACCAAGGACTGCTGGGGCAGTGGCTCTTCAGGGTACTTGGGTGCCCAGGACCAGCAAAGCAGATTCCTGGCTGCTGGGCAGAGTAGGCCTTTTTGCCAGTGTGTCTCTGAACAGCAGCTGTTTCCATTTTGTAACCTGCTAATTCCCAAGCACAGCAGGAGCATCCTGACTCTCTAGAGTTCCCCAGCACAGACCCCTTTTCCATACACTGGAAGGAGTCATGAGGGCTTTTGTCTTTGCTGTAAAAATGAGTTTTCCCTGTCATGTTCGAGAAATACACAATTTTTCTATGCATGTCCACTGACCCTGGTACCCATACATAACCAGTCTGAAACATTCACGAGAACTGACTACTGCAAGTACCCAAGTAAATGTTTTCTGGCTTTAGCCTGAAATGTGAGAAGCTTTATGCAAACTAAATCTTAGCACGATAGTGGGAACCAGGAGAAGCCTTCCTGTTCAGTAGTCTGGGATGTGGTCTCTTGGCAGCCAGGGCTTATCCTAGCTGGTTCTGTGGGGGTCTTGTGCCTGTTTGCTCCCATGATGCCTGGTCCTTGCCTGACCTTGTGGGAAGCTGGCTCAGTAAATTGAGCTGGGGCAATGCTAGTGCATTTAATGCTATTAAATGACTTAATTTCTACCAGTCCAGCTCTCTAAATTGTTCTAGAGCACTGATGAAGGGGAGGGGCAGGAATGTGTGTCTGGGAGCTGGAAAGCTTTTACTTGTCTTAAAGACAAGGATTTTAAGGAAGTTAAATGCTCCATTTTGAAAATAACGTTCACAGGATCAAACCACACTGATAGGTTGCGTTGCTCCCTGAAAGAAATCAAATTACAGTGGTTGTCAGTCTTGCTTAGTACATTTTAAACCACCTGCTTTCTATATAAATGGTACTATTATTAAAACTACTCTTACCTTGGAATTTAATTTTTTTTAAATTGTGAAGGACACAAAGCATAGGGTCACAGTGAAAATTTTGCACTTCCTGTTAACAGTCAGAAATAGTCTTGGCACAGGCTTTTGGTGATAGTCACAGGGAGATACGTATGGTAATAAACAGCCCTTCTGGGCTTTCTGCTGTGGGCTCTGAACTTTGCTGTGCTGCAGCTGACTAGCTTGCAATAAAGCCCTTGTGCGTGTCTTTAATGAAGGACTTTCCTGAGGTAGAAATTGCCTTCCTTGGAATTAGGGGAGGAGGAGTGATGTGTATTGTGAGGAAAAGCTAAGCCAGGAAACACCTGGCAACCAGATGGCCCTTAGCATGCTGCATTGTACCCACAGCTTCATTAAGCATTATTTTGTCTGTCTCTGGGTAATAGATGTAGAGGTTTGGGGTCACAAAGAATTAGAAAATTGTAGCCAGTTGCAATTAAACATGAGTTATTTTTAGAGGACAAAGAACTGAGCTGAAAACTGAATTAGAGCTACTTGAAATGTTAGGGCTCAAATACTGGGGTGGTATTTTCTAGGTGACCAACAAAGTAGCCCATGCACTCCAGTCAGAGGCACAAAGCCACCCAGGGTGGTGGCAGGTGGGCTAGAGATGGCAGAGCTGTGAGCAATGGCAGTAATGTGGAACTGACATTATTTTACTTCCTGAGGGCAGCTGGCATTATGTACTTCCCTCTGAATATTCATGTGTTCAACAGATAAGGGTTATTTAGACTATTAGTAGAACTGTGTGGTTTGCACTGTGATTTGTATAAGCCTGGCTCAGTATATTACACTTATGTTTTACCTACATTTAATTTTGTTCTGTGTTTCCCCATCAAAGTGCCTGTAGTCCAAAAAGGGCAGGCTCAAGGTTTTTAAGTTTTCAGGTGAGTTGTGAGAATATTATAGGCAAATAGAGATCTGGGCAGAACAGTACATAACATTTTTTGTGTTGTTGACCAATTGGCAGCCGTTCGTGGCATGTGGGTGGTCAGGAATTCAGGCTGACCCTGTGTGGTTGCACAGAAGTGAGCAAGAAGAAACTGGTCTCCCTCCTACATCCTCAATACTCATCTGCTTTCTCCAGCAGGTAAAAGAGGTGTGGCAGTACTGAGGTGTGTGGGTATGTTTTGGCTGTCTCACAGCTGCATTGGGAGATGCCTTTTCTTGAGGGAGCTGCTCTGTGAATCAGTGGCTCAGATCTCCTAGTTCTTGCTGAATCCAGGACTGATTGATACCACCTTGTAGTGCTTACCTGCTCATTGCCATGCCTTGAAAGGTCTTTAGCTACCTTGGGAGAATAATACATGCCAAAGAGACTTTGCTAGTCCAGGGGCTGTGTAAATGCAGAATGCCGTCCTTACAAACACTTTGGAGCATCTTCAGGAAGCTTGAATTGGTTGTTAATTACTTTCATTCTCATGATGTTGACGAAATAATAAGAGCATTGCTGGCTTTAATCCTGTATATTCTTTTGAGCAGCTTCATTGCAGAGAGTGTATCTTGTCAATTTCATATTAAAATGTTGGTAAGCACAACTTGAAAACACTTACAATTGGAACACTAATTTAATTACTTGTTAGCATTGATATCAAAGCCTATTATGAATTTAATGCAGTGAGTTCTGAGGAATCCACCTAAAAAACCTTGTTTTATGTATTGCTTCAGTTTTTACGTCTACATCCTGTGGGGTTGGTTCTACAGCTGAGATCCTTGTTAAAGACAATCTACCATTATGCAATTGAAGTGTTTGTGTTTTATTAAAAACAAGCCAATGATACTCTACCATATGATATGGGGCAGCCACATAAATGTGGAACAACTGTCTTGAAAGGGTGGATCAAGTTGTTCAGTATTTTTATTTTCTAGTCTCTCTGAATCTGAAAGGCTATATGGCATTTATTTTACCCTCAGGAGAGGAAAAATAAATCTTCGCAGTTCTTGAAAGCTACTGTCCCGGGTTAGGCAGTCCTTACACTAATAGTTTGCTACCCAGAGAGGCAAAAATGTTCTTTTGCTGTGCATTGATGGTGTCTTCAACCAGTGAAAACTGCACAGCAGCAGCTTGGAAAGAAAAGCAGGGGAGATGTGCCTGAGGGATTTACTATGCAGCTCTTGGTATTCCCTTGAGAAGAGCCCCCCCTGTCTTGAAGTTGAAATTAAAATGTAAATCCTAAAATAGGTGTAATTAGGGTACTTCCTTTAGACAATGTCTGGTGCAGGCAGCTTTAGTTTTGGGTGTGTGCAGGTTTCTTCAGTGTTTGAGCAGCGAATGAGGGAGGAGATGATTAACAATTAGCATATTGTTTTGGTGCTCTCCAAAGTTGGGACAAAAAACAGAACATGAGTTCTTTTTCCCCAGCAGTCCTGCTGCTAACAGTGTGTAAATCTGATGACTTCTAAATGTACAGAATTACTGCTCCAGTAATGCATTGGTATTAAAATGAGCAGAAGGTTCTGGTATGGATCTTTCTGTATTTTGTGTGGCATTTTGCAGAGTTGAAATGGAAAAGTCCTGGGATATCTTGCCTTGGCAGGGGCTGCCATGGGCCTGCCAAAGTGCTAAAGACCTCTGTGAATTGGGTTGCAAGGTGGCTTGCCTTAGCTAGGAGTCTTTGTCTCTGCTGAGCTTGGGTTAGTCCTTGAAAGAAGCATATTTTGCAAACATTGAAAGTGGTAACACAGGCACAATAACCTCATTTTTGTCAGGGAGCTGGAGTTAGTTCTAACGCTGTGTGGAACTTCCTGGAGGCCTGAGCATGTATGAAGCAATAGGGAGAGTTTTGGTTGGAATGGGCCTGGGGAAGCAGGCTGGGACTCACTCCCAGCTGGAAGCTGAGTGACTGTGGTGTTATTCTTCGGTGTTGGGGTTTTGGCACCTGCTTTCACACTAAATCAGCTGTTGAGAATGTTGTAAAGGTCTGTAAAATGTCCCTGTAGAGGTGCTTAGGCTCTCTGTATATGTCTGACAACTTTAGGCTTCTTTTTATTTTTCCTTTCTTATCTTTTTTCCCCCAGTGTAGTGTAGGGTATGTTAATGACAAAATAGTTTCAAGACTTCAGATTTATAACCAAATAATAGTAGTAATTATTGTTTACAATATTACTTTTGTAGGGAATGTCATGAAGTACTTACTGAGATATGTCATACAGACATTCATGGTCTAAAGAGGTCTTAAATGGTCTTGAGTTTTATGGCTAAGGCTAGCATACCTTTTCAATCGAGAAAAAGGCCTCTTTCAGCCTAGCTTTTTAAAAGTGTTATGAAGGGGTGTTGTGTGTGATTTAATCATGGTAAACATGATGTTTACTTTGATGGCTCAGAGACATAAATCATATTATAGCAGTGCTTTAAAATAGTGCTTTTTCACATTGTCTAGCTTAATATATTAACTAGGGAGGCAAAAAGCAAAGCAGATGTTTGTTTTCCTTTTTCCATACTGAAAAAACTGTTGTTCAATTTTTGGTTTTGCCATGTAGATTTTTTATGGTGACAACTGGTGAAATCATGCTGTTAGTCAGCTGGAAAAGTGCATCTTTATAAAATGTCATTTGATATACTGGAAAATGCTTGGCTGGGCTAATGCTGACACTTATTCTAAGCAAACAGATACTGCAGTTTCCTGGAGTCATATAATGGTCTACTTTAAGTCCTGTATTTGTGAATCTTGAGCTATGACTCAGGGATTTAATTTTTTTTTTTCCATTTGGGGAAGAGACTAAAATAAAGATGATTTTCTACAAGTGTCCAATCCTGAATCTGACGATTTTGTAGAGAATTACTGCATTTCTGTGAAACTTTAAAACCAACTCAGTTATTTACTAGAGAATTAGTCCTGCTTCGTAATGCCATTTTTTTTATTAGAAAAATTCTTCAGGAAGTTTTTTTCCCCCCCAAAGTGCTATGGATATTAAAATTTTCTTACAGAACTGATTTGCATTGCTGTGAAGTTCCCCAAGGATATTCCATACATTGATCCTTTTATTGATTTTCAGTAAACTTTTCATTGTACATCCTTACTCATAGAACTGTTTATACATGTGCATGTCTATGTGTGCACATATATGACTCCACTGAGCTGAATGGAACTTAATATACAAATACTACTGGAGTCTAATACTTGGACTGTGTTAAACAGAAACAGTGTCAACAGTAGGGATGTGACAGCCAATACATGAGAGCTGTCACCTGGACAGTTTTCAAGTGAAATATGTTTTACCAGCAGTCAACATTACATCATTCAGTTTTGCAATCATTTCAGTTCAGCACTGATGTGCATGAATGACTAAACCCTTCTGCATACTACATTCACATGCCAGGGCTATAGCTCCTGCACATACAGAAAAACTATAAATAGGAAGCTTTTCATACGACAGCAATGACTTACACAATAAGAATAATGTAGTGCTATGCCGAGGAAACAAATTGTAAAGAACATCTGTGGATACTCTGTGAGAAATATGGTGTGTAATAAAGTATATGTAATCTCTCTCAGTTCAGTAGAAAACTCTAAAATGTAAAGAATGATAGAATAACCTGTACATGTCTTTTGAAATATGAACATTCATATTATAACAATCTTTATGATCAACTGACAAGAAAAGAACTATTAAATAATCTTATTAGATTCCTGTTTTGCCCTACTTGCCAAGCTGAGATGATTTCTACAGTATATATTGATAAGTATGCCCCTTAGTCCTTTTCCCTCAGTTGCTTGGTTGCATGAATCATAACTGTGAGAACCTTAGATGGAATAAATAGGTTTTGTTTCTTGTTCTGTGAAAGGGAAGGTTCTGTGTTCTACTTCCTGTTGCAGGAGAGGCTGATGTCAGGTCTGGTTGTGAGGCTCAGTTTCTTGATTGAATCATGCCACAACCGGGCCAGGAGACACTTGAGAGACAGAGTCAGAGAAGTGGGTATTTGCTTTATTCGGCGCGCCGGGTGTGTGGGGATCGCTCCTCCAAACACACACACCGGTGCTCCCTACAACACAGTATTAAGGGTTAAGTTATGAATATTCATCACATTCCTTGGGACAGGTGTGGTTATACAAATTATTTCTCGGAAGTCATTAGCATACGGGTCACGCATGCGCTGTGTTTCCTGGTGGTCGCGCTGAGGAAGACCTCCCCTCTTCCTCGGGGGTCTTTTCTGATGAAGACCAGTAGTCATCCTCTCATGAACTTTTCACCTTTCTCCCTGGGCATGTGTAGTCCTTTGAGGAATGATTCAGCAGTCTCTGAGATGATCCTTGTCCCCTCTATCTTGACAAGATTAGGGTGAATTCGGCTTCTCAGGCTTTGTAATCAACATCTTCTGTCTGAACTAACATTTGCTGTCTCCCAATAGTTAACTTGTGCTTACATGAGTTAGTTATTGACTGCCCCTTCTTCATGATTGCCAGCTTTACTCTCCTTAAGGAAGGGAGCTGTCATGCACGATTTTACCAAGGGCCCTGGATAGCAGATCGAGTCCGGGATTTCACTATGAATTCAATAGGAGAGCAGGAATAAAGGATAGAAAATGGTGATGTGTAATCTAGAGCCTGTTTGATTCACTGAAAAGAAACATGTATTATCATCTTCCATTGAAAGAGTTTCCAAAGGCAGATTAAATATTGTGGGAAGTTGTTGTCTCCTACTGAGACACTCTTTACCTAAAATCCTCATAAGAATTAAAGGCTGCTTTATATTCAGTTGGTAAAGTTAGTGCAGCACCCATTTGGTAACAAACCAATAGCTTTCATTTATTCTCTACAAAGCTTGTGAGAAGGACAGTAGTAACTTGGATATGATTGTTAATGTTCTTTCTGTAATTTTCTAGACTGTCCTACAAGTGAGCAGCATAGAGACCTTGCTAAAAATTATGGCTTAATTACTGATGTATTGGGATTTATGAAGGGATTCCTTGCAGAGCAAGTGTAACCGATAACAAAATCAGTGGCCTGCCAGCTTTAGATGTTTTTTTTAAAGGAAGAAAGTGCAGATCCTTCAGTGTCACTTGTACATTATTTCATGTATTGTATGGTGACTTTTGGGAAGGATGAGGGAGACATCCTACCTGTTTGGACCACGAACATAAGTTGGCAAATTAATCTAAAAACATAGATCTGTGAATATGCATGCAGGTGAGCATTCATGTGAGTTTTGTTCTGTACTCATTTGTCGGCGATTGAATAACAGACCCAGACCGGCAAGGAATCTGAATCACTTATTCAAAGGAGTGAGTTGGTTTTATACACTTTTCCAAGGCACAGTATTTCCTTATATGGCGTGACCTATCCCATGTTGCCACATCAGCAACACTTTCTCAATGTCCTTCTATGGGGTGATCACTCGCTGTTCACTCATCTGTCAGCTCCCGGCAGGCTCCTCTCCATAGGGGTCTGCCGTGTTTCACTTCCTCCCCCCAGGGTCCGGTGGAGACAAGCCTCTCCGTACCGCCATGTGCTCCTTTGTTCTGCCGTGTGCCTCTGCTGGCAGGTTTTACAGCTCACAACCCAATTCTACCTTGTAATTCCCCATACTCATTCAAGGAGCAGAGAGAGAGAGATTAGTTTGTGCTGGGTCTGAAACTGCAGTGTTTCAAAGGTAACCAACGTTTCTATTCACTCTTTCTTTGTATGGTATTCTACAGACTTGATAGGACAACAGTTAAGCCTGGACTGTAATCTCCGGAAATCTTATTTTGAGAGTTATTTTCCAGTAAAACAGCTAGCATGCTTTATAAATCTTGATGTGCTACTGGAAGGTCACCTGCTTAAACACCACCAATCAGTATTTAGTTTTTAGGTATAAGTGAAATCTGCGCCTGAATTACGAATTGTTAGACGTTAGGGATTTTTTAGTTACTGTATCAAAGTTTCATTTTGGCATTTTCCAGTCAAAGACAAAATCTGGTTTTGGGTGGTTTTTTTCCAGTTTTGGTTGAGGCCATTCTCCTTTAGCAAAAAACAGATATCTTGTGGCATCAGTGCATGCCTGTGAGGTCCCAGCCTGTTCATTAGGGATAACAGGGAGTCTGTGCTTGTTGACTGTTGCACGGTTAGCACCTGAAGTGTGGTTATTCCCTTTCCTGCTCTTTAAACAGTGCATACCCTGCTGTGGCACTGTCGTCAGAGCTGTCAAGCCTTTGGGGCAAAACTCATCCTTTGCTCAGAACAGCCTCTGTTAGGAGAGAATCTGTGGGTATAAATTTCAAAATTTTAGGTATATTATAAAAAAGGCAGGTTTCAGTCTGCTCTGAAACTGGCTCCTAAATATGAAGGGAGAACTATGTTGATGCCAAGGGATCTACAGAGGAAAGGAATGCTTGAACTGAGCATTTTGTCTGTGTTCTGTGGTCCTAGACTCCGCTGTTATGTCTGAAGTAGGTGGTTGTGTGTCTTTGTTGTGTGCGTCTTTGTCCCTTTGGTTGGACTGACAGTTGCCAGTGAATGCTTATAGAAGTGGCAGCCACCTCCTCTGCCCTGCCTCCTGAACTAGTGTGGGCAGGCAGGGGAGTGCTGCCTTTTAGGAGAAACAGCACTTCATAGTCCCTCTGTCCTCCAAAGATGTCTGGGTGATTTGTTATTTCCTTCATGGTTTTGATCTCAAGAGTATTATTTTGGTGCAGGTTCTTAAAGCCCTAATGCTGTTCCCACATGCATTGGTGATAACACCGTGCATTGTCCAGGTGCCTATACAGACTTCTGATTCATAAATGTTCATTAGTTTGTATCATGAATATTAATCCCATAAGCCAGCTCCAGTCAGCAGCTGAATTGGGGCCAGGTTCAGGGGGGGAACCAAGTCTCTTTGAGTGCAGGGCACATACAGGAGAAAAGGGCAGGTCTCAAATCAGCGTGTCATTCAATTATTTTGGTTTTCTTGAGGCCTTGAGCAATGCAATGCAGGTTTTTCAAAGATGACATCACAAAATACTGGGATATGCTGCCAAATCCATGTGGGTGGAGAAAAAAAGGAGGTGTTACTGACTTTATAAACACTTGTGCTTCTGTTCTCAAGAAAGGAAGAAAAAAAGGAACAGACTTTCCCAGTGGTTCTCTGAGAATGTAAATGCCACATAAGTATTTTGGTTAACGGCAGAAATGGCATTTCCTGTGCTGTCTTTATTGCTCAATTGCCTTGTCCTAGTTACATAAGTTGTATTTTATCAACTGGAGCATATGCATAGAAAACCAGTTGGAGAACTCTACAAGTCATTCATCACTTTCTCACAATTTCCAGCTGAATTACTCATACTCACAGTTGCTGTGAAAAGAGTGCTCAGGTATCTGCATCAAAGCATTGAAGTTGCACCCTTTCACCTGTAAACTAAATATTTTTTGCCTTATATTTAATGATCTATAGGTAGAAAACTTGAAAATTAGCACAAACATCCATAATTTTCCACAGAGGCAAATCTCAAAAGTTTTTAGCAGTTACGCTGCTTTTTTCATCCTTGATAAAACCTTATTTCTTGTAGTGGTTGGAGAGAAATTAATTTTCACACTTATATTTACGCCTTATATGGTGAGGGATGCTTGTCACCAGCCTACATAAACCATTTGCTTTACAACAGTATATTGATCTGCCCAACATAATGTTTTATTTAGGTAACCAAATCTAAAGAAGATTCTTTTTATCAAGAGATTCTATGTGTAGAAAATTAATTATGACAGATGTGTAAGTAATGTTCAGATAATTTTGAATTCTTTAAAAGAGGACAGTGACTTTTTAAATATTTGGCAGTGCACAGTGTGGCCTGGAAGTAGAGACTGTCTATGGCTGTTCACTTTGATTCATAGGAGAAGAGGCTTAGAACTGCCAGGACTCATAGAACTGTTTGGTTGCTCTCCATTCTGGTCCTCTTGCTAGGCTGATATAAGATGGCCCTCTAAAGATGCTGTGTAGTTTTTATTAATCTTGTTATCAAGTGCACTCTACATTAAAAGAGTGCTTTGCTGTTCAGTGCTCTGAGATGCTGCAGAGCTGGGGCAACATTATTTGAAATAGTAATGACCAACTCAGTTCCAAGCAATCAAAGGAAGGAGATATTGGAAGAAAACAAACTAAAAAATCTAGCCCCAAATGGAGCAGAGGACACAGTGTTTAGAATAGCAGAAATGTGGGAATCCGTGAGGCTCACCTTATATTGCATGTCTCTGTAAGAGCAGGGATTTAAATTGTGTAGTGACTTTTAGCAAATTGGAATGTGAATGGAGGAACATACTTGGTTTTGCCTCTTTTCGCAAGCCTGACCTGAACCTGCTTGCTGGTGGAAGCTGTTAGCTATGGAGCTGTTGATCCCAGCAGCAAAACCAGCCTGTTGTACTAATCATTGAAGCAGGTATTGGGACTTCTAGGTCTTGTTTGCTTAAATTGGCCTAGTAGTGCCTTTCAGTTAGTGGCACTAGGGTGAATAATATAGTCAAGATTTGTCTTGGTATCTTCATTGTAAGCCGTTGGTCTTAAAATGTAAGTTATTAAATTACTGTAGATGAAACACCAAAGAGATTGGTCCTTGAGTCCCTTGGCGATTGTGGAATTGCAGATTAAGTCCTCACAATTTACTTAATCAAAGGATGTATTTATTTTTTCAGAAAACATTCTCTTGTGAGAAAAGTTCATGGAGTGGCTGATTGGAACAGAGGTACAGCTGAGACTCTCAGCTTCCTTCCGAGAGTAGCAAGCTCCTTTTGTGCATTTCTTTAGCAGCTTTCTATGATGTACTGATATGTAACGACTTGACTTTACTTTTTTGAACCTCTGTCAGGGAGAGATGGGCCCAAAACTCCTCAGCACTCACTATGGAGTAAAACTACTGTGCTGACACGGTGCCTCATAGATAATGTGGCTTGCTCCCAGTTTCCAACATGCTCTTCTTTGTTCTTCTCATTATAATTAATGCTGCAGGAGATATTTTTGTTAACGTTACTTGTCTTTCAAACCAAAAATTTCTACTCTTTTGTGATATGTCATATCATAAGGTGATACATCTCCAAGTTCATTGGATCTCTGATGTCAACAACAGTTTGTATAGTTCAGATTGTAGAACAGCTTTAGAGCATGGCATCTTTCCTGCTAGTCTGAAAAATCTAGATCCTCAAAGAAAATGAGTACAAGTGTTTGGCTCTTCTCTGAAGTGATCTGTTGCATTCCACATGCTTGCAGGTGTGGATGTAGGGGCCAAAACCTATAAGGCTGGTATTTTCAAAAGGATCTGAGTGAAATGTAGTGGGAATTGGGATGCATACAAGTCCTGAATATCTTTTTACACAGGCCCATTAAATCATGTGCAGCTCATGGCGGCTGGCTACTGCCCATGCAATTTGTTCCCTCATATGTAATCTAAGTCAAATGTTCCCTTTCTGAGCAGCTCAGTGTCTGGGTAGGTGACTGCATGGAGCTGTTTGAGGTAGACATTCAGGCTGCCCAGGTGCCACCTGGCTGAGGAACCTGTTGTCCTCCTCCCAGTTGTGCCAGAGGACTTTGGCCTTGATGTTGATGTCCTCATTCCCTCCATGCAGTTTAAGTAAGACCAAAGAAGATAAAAACTCTTAGGTCTTGAGTACAGGAACAACGTTCCTCTTCAAAAAGTGTGTAATTATTTCAGCTCATGAGATGGAATGAGGAAAAAGGCTTTAGTGGTCATAGTTAAGTTTTTGTTTTGAGAGAAAGAGAACATGTGAACTTGTTGCTCAGTTTACTTTTCCTAATGCTCATTAAATTTATCTTCAGTGTATTTTCATTATGTTCACGTTATCTAATGAGCTTGCAATGACTCCTTCTCTTTTTTCACCCCCAGTTCTCATCTCTGCTATCACCATGAAAATAAGCATTCTGTAGAAATGGGTTTTGCTGCTCTAAATGGAGTTCTTTTTAATAAATTTGATTCAGTGTCTAAAACCAGAAAAGTCATGGTTTGTCTCCTGGATCAGGTGGCTGTAGTGATGAAGACCAGCTAACACAGGAGCTTTTGTTTTGTTCTTGGAGACAAGTAGTTTTTCTGACAAAGGATACGCAACTTTAGAAAATCAGGAATTACAACTACTTTGACATCTGGTGTCAACCAAAAAAACTGAGTGTGCTCAAGTATCAGAATTCTTTTTTTTGGTGGTTAAGACTGTGTTTCCATCATAAGGGCTTTTAGTATCTTTAGGGATTACAGGATAATAGTAACTTGGCAATTAAAGAAAAAAGAAAAATTTGCCAATTGAAAGTTGGCTTCAGATATATTCCCCTGAGTAGATTTCTTTAACCATATCATAACAAAAAAAAAATTGTTATATTTAGATTATATCAGATAAAAAAATTCCTAGCAGTCTGTCATCTGGGGTTGGATCTCTGTGGTGAGAACTGCCATCTCAAAAGGTGAAATTCAGTTTTGCTGTTGCCACTTGAAATTTTACTTTTTAAAATGCCTGTTTTGTTTTGTTGTTGTTGTTTTCATAAAGCATGCTTAGCCTTCCTGTAGTTGCAAACAATCTGTGTGTCTCCAAATTCTAGCTCTGCTGGAAGTGCTGGGAAGTGAGGCTCCTGGGTCGTGTTGGTAAGTCCTGGCACGCATCTGTCTGCCCCTCTAGAGACACAGGTATGTTTAAGGTTGTGTCCCTGCATGCCATGGCTGTTAGTGAGGGCTAGCTTCTTCGTCACACAGCATGCTGCGACAGTGCCATATGGATGCATGTTTATGGATACAGATCGTGATCCCTGCAGTGTGCTTTGGAAAGAGCCATTCTGGTTCCACTGGAGTGCTTTAAAAAGGAGTGGATTGCTCTGGGAAGCCGTGACTCCATTGTGTTTCTGCACGCCTTCCATTCCCCCTTCTTCCTTTGCCTTCAATAGAACCAATGCCTTGCATGAAACCCAAGTGATTTTCAGGAAGTCATTCCAGTCTGCTTTGCAATAATTCTCTCTTTGAGTGAATTTATTTGGCAAATCAGCAATAGTGTCTGGCATACTGCATGCACAGTTTCCTGAAGGGAAAAAAAAAAAAAAGAATTTAATATGAAGAGTTAGTTTACGTGTCTCTGTTTTGAAAATGAATTTTTGTCCTGTTCTGGAAGCTGAATGAATAGTCTTAGAAGCACAGAGGAACAGGAGTAGTAAACATGCAGCTTCAGTGCGACACTTGAGATACTGCCCTATGGAGAGGCAGACCTGGAGACTCCAGCCTAGCACTTTGGGGTGGAGTTGCTGAAACAATCCTCTCTAAATAACAGATCTTAGTGTTTGTTTTGCTGTTTTTGAATAAGTTGTGAATCCTTGTTTGCATTATTCATCAGGCCTCAAAGATGGAGAAATAGCATTTAATGAATTCATGCACAAATATTTTTCCATCAATAACTGAATCAATTCCTGGAGGGCGAGCATATGTTTCCATTTGAGGAGTGTGACCATTCAGACCTTTGCATCTTTGCTGATGCTACCACTGAAGAGGCCAGCTGTGTGGATAATGGATCTTGTTACCCAGCTTTCTGTCTCTCAGCAGCTGGATTGCACCATCATGGAATTTCATGCAGGCTATTTGCATGAGGGTTGGGTGAAGCAGCACAGTGAGTGAGGCCTAGGGAAAGCTATTGCAGATAGGCAGTGCGGTAATACCTCCCAAAATAATATTTTTTTGTTTGTCCACTTCTTGGAGCTCTTGTGCTTGTGGCAGAGGTTACTGCTTCAGCCACTGATGCCCGTTCCTGGCTGAGACAACTGTGCTGCAGGCTCTCTCTCCCAGTCTGGTGATCTGAGTAACTGTGCTACCTTAGCTTGGTTCAACAAATTCCTGTAAGTAGCTGGATTGACAGCTTGTGGGGAGGCAGCCCCAGTAGGAGATAGTGTGTTTATGGTGGCTGGGGAGTAGTAACTGGAGAGCTACCAATGCATTTTCTTTTGTAGGCAGTATGGGAAGGCCAGATTTGTGTTTATTTTTTTAAAATCTTTCTTGCAGTTTAAAAGCAGCTCTCTGTTTAGGGTAAGTGTTTGCATTTGAGCCTTTGGAACTGCTTGTGATCAGAGGCACTAGCAGCACCTGCAAGTGGACACCTTAGCTAATGCTTGGTCCCTTTGCAGTTTTGTGACATCTTGGGAAGGGAGTTTAAAAGACTTGGAGAAACTGGTGGGGATGAGTGGGTGAATTGAAAACAAAATCGTTTGGTCCAACCTATAATTGCAGGAAGATGTGTTCCTTTGTTTTGTAGACAGAGTACTTTCAGGGCTTTGCCCTTGCTGGCTAGGATTACATGGGCCATGTGACCATCAAGGGCGTTCTCTGCTGCTGTAGACCTGTGGTAATTTATAACTGGATGGGTCATTTAATTTCTTGCTGGCAGGTTAGGAATTTTTCCTGTAGTTTTGTACCCTCTCTTGTTACTAGGTCTTTGCAGATTTAGCCTTGACTTGTGTCTGTGCCGGAGATGAGATGCTTGCTGGCAGCAGCTGCATAGTTTGTGTGTGCAGGTTTGAGTGGTTGTCCTGAAAAGTCTGATAGAATTAGATGGAGTTCTTAGATTTCACTCTCTGACCAAAAGATGACAGTGATTTGCTTAAAGATATCCTGGCTGCTTAATTACATCCTTTATTTTTAGAGGATTCCAGTCACTTCAGATGAGGGATCATAAATATCTAAAATGTGTTCCTTTTACAGAATTTTATTTAACTAAATGGATTGCATGACACTAGACTGTAGCGGTGCAGGTGGCTGCAGCTACTCTTTGTCCTGAGGAGAACTCAGACAACCAGCTGTGGTGGTTATCGACCCAAGTTTAGCATGTAACTTTGCAGTCATGGTGAGAACCCATGATTCTCTTGTTTTGCCTTTTGCATGTTTTCCCCTGATGGGTTAATATTTTGTCGTCTTGTTTTATGTATGAAGTTATGTATATTCATCTTCCTTCTTTATATGTATTAGTTCTAGAAAGTTCCTTGTTCCTCGACGCCCCATTGGATCCTTCCCTGAGTCCCTCCTATGTGTTGTTCCCATTGGTTCCCTTCCTGTCAATCCCACCTGCTTGTCTCTATCCCATTGGCTCAGATCCCTTTCCCCAACTATTCTGTACCCAGTGTAAGATCCCTAGACCCTCCCAGCAATTGGCCTCTTTGTCCCTGTCTTTTCATGGGGAATAAGCCTGCGTGGAACACATACGGAGAGTTCCCTCTCTTTACTTCTTTGCCTTTGCCTGCGTGCCTGCTTAAAAGCAACAGGAAGATATAGCCCCTTTTGGGTGAGGAGCTCTAACCCATTTTCATTGTGTGTTGGGCACTGAGTGCCACCCCATCCCCAGCCATTGAGACACTTTTGCTGCACAGAGACTCAAGTTTGTTTTCAGAAGCTAGTGAGGGTTTTCTCTTTCACTCAGGCTCAGTTTTCTGAGTCATTCAGTGAAGTTTTAGTATGTTTTCTTCTTGGTAGGGAGTCTGATCACTGAGAGTTCAAATGATTGCTCCTTTTTGTGTGAGAAATACAGTCTGTCACAGCAAGCAGCGGTGGATAGACGTGAACTCCACATGTGCCACTGCATTTCTGGGAAATGCCGTAACAGTGGTATAATGTGTCATTGGGAGCCACTGTGTTATTTCCTAGTAAGATTTAGCTCTAAGCTGGAGTTGTAGCCATAAAATACTTTTGTTCAGATGTAATACATCGCATCATCGTGTTTCTTGCTTTCCAGACAGAGGAAAAGCATTGAATCTCCAAAACATAATGGGAACAGAGGTCTCACTGCAAAGTAAGTTAAGAGCAAAGGTTTGACAAAGTAAATCAGAATTTCTGGTAAGCATCTTATCTTATATCTGATTTTGGGAGTGCCACTCTGCAGAATTGTAGTGCTTTCCTGTCTCAGTTGCACACAGGTGCATTGTTTTTTAGCTGAAAAGTGCTACAATCCACCCTTCAGACAGGTGAGCTCTGGAATCACAGCTAAGTATGAGTAGGGCATAGTATGGCCAGTTTGAGGTTCTCCAGTGTAAAAACAACATTGTTGTGTACTGGAATTAGTCCAATGGGTGATTAAGGGAACAACAAGGTTTGAGGAGAAACACAGAGGGAAATGTTTTTCTTCCATCTGGAAATGTTTTTCTTCCATCTGCCAAGAGGGGAGGTTATGGAGGAGTTTCAATGCTGCCTTTAGCTACCTTGTGGGTAGAGAGGGTATTAGGTGCTGCCAAACTCTTCTTGAAGTGCACGATGAAGGAGCCAGGGCAAAGGATACAAGTTGAAACAGGTAAATTCCAGGTAGATACAAGAAAAACTTTTGTATCATGAAGGTGGTCAAACATTGGAACAGAGACTCTGGGTGGTTGTAGACTCTTCAGTCCTGGAGATACTTTGAAGCTCAATTGGATGAGGTCTGGGTGAACTGCTTGAGACAGATGCATAGACAAGAGACCTCAAGAGGCTCCTCCAGCCTGTGTCATTCTGTGATTCTAGATCTGTGTGACGACTGTGGCCTCTTGAATGGAAACTGATGAGGAGGATCAGATGTGCTTGAGAGTAGTCAGCTCTTGTGTGACCTATGGGTTGAGTTCTAGCATTGACTTTGAGTGTTACAGATACAGTAAAGCAGGTGTGCAAGTCCTTCTCCCATATCAGCTCATGCTCTGCTGGCGTTCTGGTTTGGAGGATTTGCTGTAAGCTGTTGAACAATAATTTCGTGTAGATATGGTGGAGTTGCGAAGAACAGCAAAGGAACATCAGTGGATATACAAAACTAGCTTTCCAAAGCAGACTAGTTTTTTCCACTCCTATATTTGTATACCCTAGCTGCTTATTAAAAGGAACTCTTCTATGTGATGTTCCTGGCCCGGCAAAGAGTCTATTTTAAGTGACAGAGAAGGAGCTGTATTGTTTTCCCTGAAGAGAGAGGGCACAGAGGCCCAAATGGGTCATCGGAAGTTCATAGCAAAGATAGGAAGAGGGTGGTTTTGTTCACAACACTTAACAATTCAGCTGCTGAACAACCACATGACCCATGGACAATTCATGGTCAAACCAGCTGATTCTGCACAGCAGCTATTCTCTCTGAGTATCAGAATGTGCCCACTGATTGTAGGTTGCATTTTTCCTGCTCCAGCTAGTCTGTGGGTGACAAATGTTTTTACTAAGTTCAAGCTGCTGGCTGTTGTTATTACTTGTGCCAAGGTTAAATGTCTTCTGCCTGGTTAAGACTGACTTTTATGAGGTGGAGTGTGGAAAGTGAATGAACCTGGGAGAAAAACAGGAGCAACACCAGCTTCTGGTTTGCATCTCAGTACCACCTTGGGAATCTGCTATGGAAATGCTTAGACTAAAAAATGTGTTTCTTTAATTATTGAAAACATCTTTCATAAGCTCTTAAAAAGTGTTTGAGATAAACAGCACCTATCATTTGTGGCTAATATCAGACTATTAGTAAGATTTCTTGCTTTCACAGTGATCTCTTCATTCCAGTGCATTACTGGGCTTGGGCTCTCTGAGCCCTGCACAGTATCCCTTAGCAAATGTGTATGGCTTGGGAATATATGAACTTCATATTTGTGTAACCATCACTCTAACAGCAGAATTTCACTGACCTCTGAAATTTTATCTGGTAGGTTCTGATCAGACAAAATTAATCAGTATAATTTCTCTGGTGCTGAAAGCTTCACATGTACTGCAAAATGGAGTGTGAGAAAATCTACCATAATGTATTTCCTGAACAAATCTTGTTGCTTCTCTGTCTTGGAGAAGGATCATAATGATAATTCTCTAGATACATTTGCTTTCCATCTGTCTTGGTGAATGAGAAAGGGAGATGGAGTAGGAAATCTAAACTTTGTTTTAGAGGTCTTACAGGCACCATTGCCTATAAGGCAGTATGTTGTTTAACAACTCAGGGGCTGTTTGCTTAAACTACAGGAATTGAGCTAGGACCACTTTACTTTTCACTAATAGTATGTTCTTGGGGAGTAAAATGTTTGTTTGTATCTACTGTCCCAGTGTTATTACTATACAGTGAGGGTTGGTAAGTCTTTTGCATTTTTATTTAGTAGGTGGATCACACACAGACAAAGAAACATTGAAGAAGCAAACCAAAGCCAGCTAAACCAACAAGAAAATGAACAAAACATCTGTGTCTGGGTAGAGATGTTTAATTAGTTCTCCCCTGTGGTCTCTTTCCTATCCTGCTAACATTGCTTTGGTCAGTATCAAAAATACATACTTTGGAGTTTCCCAAATATGTAGTATTTGCGTATTGGCCCAGACAGCAGCTGTGGTGTGTGATTTGCTTGTGTGGGAGGAGGAATTGGGAGGTTTGGGAGGTGCTTGTGTATTGGAATCTCAACCTTCACCTCTCTGTCCTCCCTGCAGGAACAGCTGGGAGCTGTGCTGCTCCCCTTAAGAGATCAGGGGTGTGTTTGGTGTCTTTAAATCAGAAAGTCTTCAGAAGTTCTTACAGTATTTCTGATGCAGCATGACTCAGATGAGGTCCTGATTTCATCTGTAGCTCCATGACATGTCTGGTATGAAAAAAATTGTCTGATAGCATTTTATTTTCATACTTGGCGAGTTGGTGCATACCACTAATCTTCTCTCAACAGGATGCTAAGTTTATTTCCATTGATATATTAAGATACTAAATATAATACTATTACTATATTAAGATACAAAAAAACCAGTATACTACAGCCAGTAGAAGTGGTCTGTGAATGGTAAACAAAACATAATTTTTTAGTGTCATGATACTAAATGAATTGCATTTGCATGAAATAATCCTTCATTTGCTGTATTGCTGTTTCTGTTTTGCTGCTTCTTTCCTGCTATTAATTGCTTAGTTCAGCTATGGTAGCTTTGTTTCACTGCCTTTGTACTATGGGTGAGGTTTGTGTAGGAAATAATGAACAATGAGTGGAACTCATTGGCTTTAGGATTTTGTGTTTGCTTGCACAATTAAATATGTTCTAAAAGGCTGAAATCCCAAGTATATTATTGCTGCCACTATAAAGCCAGACATGCTGCTTACATGTTTAAAGATCATTATTTAAGGCTGACTGAATGACAGGTTTCTTCCTCCATACTGGGTAAAAGTCTGAAAATATTAGGGTGTTTCTTACAAGAATGCCCTATAGAACTACTGATTGCTTAGATTTACAGTCCTTTAGAATATTACTGATACCTTAAATAAACTGTGTGTCCGCACAGGTGAACATATATTCTGCTGATAAACATATTTTTAGATTTTGATGTTCTTGACTAGGACTGACAGAACTGTGCCAAATATACATCCCAAGTTTGTGAGAAGATTTACTGTCCAAGGAGATAGGTAATTTTCTTTGGGCCTCTGTTATTCTGATTTTCTTGGAGCCATAATCCATGAAGCCAGTTGGGTTTAAGGGTATAAATATTGTTGTAAATGAGACAATAATACAATTCCTGTGAGAAGCCTGGTGGTTAGTTGATGATCATTAATCAGTACTTTTTTTCTCGTTTCTAAACAGAGTGGAGAGCAAAGCAGAGTGTCCATCAAATGAGTACAGAAATTATTGTTAATCCTTCTGAAGTGCCTTCTGGTGGTAATGAAAACTGCATACACAATTAAAAAGAACCAAAAATAGTATTTGTCCAGATGAGAAGTCATGACGAAGAGATAAACAAGGCAACATTAATGGGCTGTCAGAACTGTCTATGCGCCAAAAGAACAGAGAATAAAATCAGTTTGGATTTCAGCAGCTAATTCAGGACAGAATGTCACTGAGGGCAGCAAGCCCCAAACTTTATCAGTATTTAGGGTGTGTTCTGATCTGTCCCAGGGCATTTATTTACTGTTTTTCTTACTGAAATTGAAGATGTTTCGCTCCTAAAGCAGAGCTTCCCCTTTTTTAATTCAGCCCTGTGGAAATCTTAGTATGTGCAAAGAGTTGTCGAGTGGAGTCTGTGGAGTTGCAGCAAGGCTGAGAAATGTTTGTGATGCTTGAAATTGGGGCTTAAGTTTTAATGTGGCTTAAGTGGATGCTGAAGCTAAGTGTCCTTGCTATAAAACTATTCATGCTGCAGCAGGAACTGTGTGTGTGCTGCAAGGGAGGCTGCCTAGGTTAGGCAGCATAATTATTTGTAGCAAGATGTTGTTCTGGATATCAGAGTAAGACAAGGATGGAGGAGAGCTGAACCCTGATTAATCCAGAGTTACAGCCATGCCCTGCTGTCCCCACACATTAGTAAAGTGTCTGCTCTCTGTTGTCCCCAACTTGAACATGTACTTCCCTTTAAGGAGAGCATCTGCCTTTCAAGGGCTGCAGAAGGTGGCTTCTCCCCTGAGCTGGTCTTGCTGTCGGTAGGGCTGGAAATGTAGGACTTTGGCTAATGGTACTTTTTAAGAAGTGGGTTGCAGCAGCTCCAGTGTTAATAGCAGAACTGTAAACTCTGCCCAAAATGACTGAGGACCAGGTGCGAGGTGTTTGTGTTAGCCTTGGTAGGTAATGAGCTATGATGTCGTACCAGCTGCTCACTACATTGTACCATACCCATTCTCTCAAATTAACCCTTGTGGTGCATTTTTCTACTGAAATAATTCCTTATCATAGTAATACTGTCCCTACCCAGCTCCGTGGGGTCCCGCATGCCCCCACAGAAGCACAGGTGGGTTCAGTAATACAGTCGGTAGCAAAGAGTTGAGAAGGGCATTTGCGTGCGTTCCGCCAGGAGCATTTATTGCTGCTACACTGTCGAAGGTGGCAGAGGCAAATACGAGCATGATCCTGAAACTCACAGTTTTATCTAGGGTCGGGGAAAAGGTAGGACTAGGGAATGGGGACCAATGGGGAAGCTCTGGGGGAGTGATGAGGGGTGGGGAGTGACAAAAGGTAGAGGCTAACAGCCAACCGGGAAGTCCAAACTGGGATAGATTACCATCACAGAACAATGCATCCTGGGAGAAGCCTTTCTGGTCACCCTAACATGACATGGTTCTTGTGGTACTAGGGACTTGTCTTACTGAAAACTCTCTGTCCTTGTAGTGTATGTTCACCGGCCACGACATCATAGGACCTGCAGTAGTTATTTCCCTTCTACATTGAAATTTTTCACTTTTTCCTTTATGGACTGTTCTGTTTATTGGGTTGGGTTTTCTTGCTATGATGTCTCCCTATTCCAGTGCCTTCTTTCCCACAGTGTTGTTTTTTTGGTCCCATACTGTTCAATAGTCCTGGCATTCCCACAGGCTGAGAACCATAGCACATATCTGGATGCTCCTGAAAAGAGAGGTCAAAGAGTAATAAATGATGCACAGTAGCCTAAATATGCCAGACAGCCCTGGACACCCAGTGCAGATATTTGTGATGTTATGATGTTTTAACCTATTGCAGGGTTTAATTAAATTTATGTCAGTCTAAAAGAGTTTATATTTTATATTCATTTGAAAGGGAGAATTCTTTTCCCCTTCAAACGCTGCATTGAGTTCCCCTTGATCTTTAAATCACAGACTTGCCTGAAACTGTTGACATCACCAGACGTACTATATGGTGGCAAACAAGGATGCTTTTTTTAAAATGTAAATCAGGCCAGATAGTTACATTTTAAAGGTGGGGAGAGAAAAGCAGTGAGACATCTGTTATTTAATCCCCTTATCATTGTTTTCATGGCAGTGGGAGCTAGATGAGAAGACAGCTTTGCAGGGAGGGCTAGTGAAAAGTTTTGTGCGTGACTGGGTTGTTGCTGGGCTTTGCTTTGCACTGCCACAGCTAGTTTTACTTGTGTACAGGCCACTTGGCTGTGTTTGGCCAAGACCACCTTCTAATCAAAAACAAACCAAGTTCCAAAGCTGGCATCGGTAGTGACAGACTCCCTTCCTGTACAGTGGAAGCAGAGCTCAGCAATATGCAGCAGATGTTGCCCACTGGATGACGGATGCATTTAAAATCAGTTGTAAAACTGGATTTGGGATTTCACAAGTTAAATTGAATAAGAACATGTGCTATTTTACGGTCTGTGGGCTTTAAGAGATAACTGTATTTTTGATAGACTGAAGTTTTGTAAATGAATAAAAACCAAGTCTTGGAGCTCTGCTCTAAAAAATAGGACACTGCATTGCACCTGGTACTGGAAAGACAGGTTTAGTCATTGTTTTGTATATAAACTCCATGTGGGTGATCATGTGTACCTTCTTTGCTCTATGATGCAAAGATCCCTGATGTAGTCCAAGACCCAGAAGTGGGCATATAAATGGAGATGTAAAGACAATTAGGTTGTGAACAAATGTTGCACTGTTGCAGCTGTAGAGTTGCTGGTATGTCAAATGTGTTTTGGTTCTTGTGGTCAGAGCAGCCACCTTAGGATTCTGTCACACAGGACTCTGTTCTGGTCTATTCTGCTACCAGAGTGACTTGGTGGCAGTGAGATGGCTGGGTACAGTTGTGGTAAGGGCTCTGAAAGCTGGGGGGTTACTTCGGTTGCATTTCAGACCCAACGTATAGATTATATTGCAGTAGCACTGCTCCGCGTTTTTTTTCTTTTTCTTTTTCTTTGTTTTTCTTCTTTTAGTTTTGGAAGTGTATGCTGCATGTATGGGGAGAAGGCCAGACAAACATCAGTGTCAGTCATTTTTGGGAACTGAGAGTTGAAACAGTTTGTATGGGTACATTTTGAGGCTTTCTCTGAAATAACACCTAAAGTGAAATCAAACTTCATAAAGAGTAATATGCTGGGAAGACCATATTAAGGTGTAAACAGTGGCTGAAAAACGGCATTTGCAGTACACAATGCACTTCTCACCAAGGCCTTGAGGTGAAATGGTGGTGTGGCATTCTGCCACTACCTCTGTTTATTTTCAAGCATCTGTTGTTCCTTTTAAATATTTTGTGTCCTTTTGAAGTATCATTTTGATGATTCGGCGATAGGTGGAAATAAGATGCTGTAATATATTGTGGCTGCCTGAATGGTTGAGTGGCTGTGCTGATGGGAAAACGATGGAAGGATCAAGAAATTACTACTAAGTAAAATATCCCAGCTGTCCCAAGCACTGAGACTTATAGCATATGATAGAGACAAAACCCCTGTATGTTGCAGAAAAGCACAGAACATAAAAGAAGTAGCACTTAAATATATACAATATAAGGTAAGTAAACTTCTAAGAGATGTCTTTCCTCATATTGCTTCTCATTTGAGAATGGAAAGGAAAACTCTGATCAGGTTCGCAGCTCTTCAGTGATTGCTTTGAGGAATATCTGGTTCTTTCTGCTGTATTATGTGGGTGGAGTGCCCTGCTTTGTTCTCATCTATTCCCAACCTGATAGAGACGCCATAAAAAAGAAGGTTGAGGAGATGTTATGGACCATCTCTGCCACCCTACCGTTGTACTGCATAGAGATATTTTCCTTTATATTATTCTACTGTATAATATACTGAAAATTCTCATAGGAAAAAAAATCCCAACCAAAGTACTGACATCTTTTGTAGTTTCAAAGTATTCATTTGGGGAAGAGGGCATGGCAGTTGTCAAATATCCCTTTATGGTGAATTCAGTGGCCTCAAAACAAAGTGAGAAGAACAGAAGGAGTGAATAAAATGCCTTTCCCCAGAAGGCTGGTATTTGCAAAGGAAACTCCTGTAATGGTTTGAGCATAGAATCTCCATTTAAAACTGTGATATGTTTAAGAAAAGAAAGGGAGGGATTTCCACTGGGGAAACCCGAGATCTATGGAATAATTGCCAGGAATGGAATATAAACTAGAAAGCAAAGATCTACATTTGATCTGCACAAAACTGAAATAGTTAGGAATGTTTTCAGAGTTTGTCCTGTTATTACAGGAGATGATTTAGAAAATAATCTGAAATGTTTGTGTCTGATGGACAAGTTTCAAAAATAGTATTTTATAATTTATCTAGTAATAGAAATGCTTCTTTCTGCAGCAGCAGATACTAATGATTGGCTTCATTAAATGTTACCATATAGCATTGTTGCAGAAATTAATTTTAATTTTATGTACCATAATGAGGATGGCTTGAATATAAGTAAACACTGGTCAATATAAGCAAACACTGAAAAGGATGGGAAGCTTTCACTAGCATAATTTAGAGGAAATTAAAAAAAATAATCTTTTTCCTTTGCTTCTCCTGAGCTACTTGCACACTGTGTGCAAACAGTTTGAAATTCCAAAAGTTTCAGTGTCTGGTCAAAGAAAATCAAGCAACCCTGAAGGATAAGGAGACTTGACTCAAAATGGAAAGCTTTTTGCTGTTTTTATTTAATACATTTTTCTAAGACTTTACCTATTTTAATCTGCAGGCAAGACATAATTGAAAAACAGTGTGTTCCCATGGCTGTTTTATTAATCATGATAAAATTAGATTTATCAAAAAATTCGTCTTCTTGTATTTGCTTAAAAGTTTTAAATATGTAAATACACAGTAAGCCTATTCTGAAGAACACAAAAGAAGTAATATTTTTATGACAGCTGCCAAGGCAGCTCCATTAATTAGCCTTCTTCGTTACAGCAGGAAAATACTTATTACCACAGGCCTGGGCCTTAGGGTATATCACCGTGTCCCGCAGCCATAGGGAGGAGGAGGAGAGAAGATCCAGCAGGCAGGAATTGTGCAGCAAGATTGATTTATTTAATTATTTTACACACTCTTTTATAGACTTTTTTCTTCATAGTCTAATTGGACAAAGGATCAGCCACCCCTTGGGGTGATTGGCTAAAATCCTAAAACATCCATTGTCAAAATATTTTTCTACTATACCATAAACAAGACTTTTCAAGGTTGCAGGTGGCTTGGTCGTTTACATACTCTGCTACCTCTTCTGTGAGAGAGAAAAGTCTCTCACGGACTTAGAAAATAGCAAGAAAATCCTCGCTAGCAGCATTTTTGTATCTACACTGGTCCTTCTCATTTCCTTTTCTCTAGAACACATTTCTCAGGCTCAGTGAGCAGATGTGCGTGCAAGTGGTTTGGTGTGTCCTTGGAATTCAACTAGTCAGGATCAGATGGGTTTCTTCAGTCTCTGCGTGTGGAAGGCCCATCCCAGTCTCTGCTTGTAGAAGGACCATCTGCCTGATGGTTGACGTCTTGGTCATCATCAGAAGAGTCATTAGGCTGATGATCTACATTCTGGTCGCAATTTGGATGGTTGGCGTTCTGGTCATCATTTGGAGGTTGCCTGTTCTGCCTCTGGTGCTGTAGGTCAGGGCAAACACATTTTGAAGGTAGCCACCGTACCCCAGTATCTGTGGAAACGCAAGCATACCCACGACCCCAGACGATATACTCATGTGGGCCTTCCCACTGGTTAGTGAGTAAATTCCGCACCCAGACTTTTGCCCAGGGCAGTTGTGTCTCGCCTGAAGACTGCAATGAGAGAAAATGATTCAGAATAACAGGATTATTTGAATTTTGTGGTACTGTAAGGTCATTAATTGTATACAAAGGTTTTGCGAGTCAGCTCTGTGGGGTTTCTCCAAGCATTCCCCTTTTCTGTTTGTCCAAAACACGCTTCAAGGTACCATGAGC
>NW_008236261.1:379176-379635 GCF_000691975.1 Corvus brachyrhynchos | reverse complement strand
CTGCGGTCCAGCTAGGATCGGCAGCTGGGAGCTGCATATTCCCTAATGCAGCCTTGTTGGCCAGCTTTCTCCAGGTTTTCTCAAAAACTGTACATTGTACAGGTTGAAATAGAATTTGACCTCAGTGTCTGATATCAAATGGAGCAAGCAAATCTGTATTTATCACCCTTATTATCTGCATAACCTCAGCAGAACCTAGCCCATATTGTGCCACCTTGGATTGCAGGTCCTGGGCCGCTTTCCAAGCAATCACCTCATGCTTCTCATGCTCCCCTGAATTTGGGAGAGCCTTATACACTGGGAAAGCTTGGATCTCCCCTACTGGGGAATCACTACCATCCTGAACTTCTGGCACAGCCTGTGGATGAAGTGTAACAGCTCCGCGGTTACCTCCAGAATCCTCAGATCTATTTGGCATTCCAGGTGTTTCCAATAGCCTCCAGTCACCCTCCTCCCACG
>NW_008236261.1:364689-378811 GCF_000691975.1 Corvus brachyrhynchos | reverse complement strand
CTGTGGCATCATCTCTGGTGCAGGGTCTGGGGACTCCTTTGAGGGGGGCCCCTTTGATGGGCCATGTCACCCCCTTCTGCTGTAGACCCCCCCCCCCCCCCCCCCCCCCCCCCGCCGCCGCTTCCGGGTTTTCCCGCGGCAGCGCTACTTCCGGGTTCACCGCTGGCCGCGCCCTTTCCTGGTTTGGAGCCGCATCTCCTGCGGGTGGCACGGGCTTGGCACACCCCGCACGGCAGGATGCCTCTGGCATCCCGTGCAGTAGCAAGCTGAACAGGTCCTCCACCCTTCGGTATATGTTCGGTAACTCTGTCAGCAAAGGCAGGTGCTGTATTAAAAGGTCGATGGCTTGGTTCTGCGACTGCACAGAGTAGTCCAGCGCCAAGGAGGGCAGCGGACCACACCTAGGCAGTCTCGGTGCATTCATGCCTGGCGCTACGCCAGCTAAGAAGTTAGATCCAGGTGCATACGCAACCGGGCTAGGAGCCGCTCTGGGGGTCCAATTCGCTGAGCCTCTAATTTGCGGCCCTGGATAAGCCGTGGTTGCCACCAAGCCAAGCGGCAAGGCAGGCTGTGCACCCTCTCGCTGCCCCGACACCCCCGCCTCTGCCGGCGCGGGGTCCCTGGAGGCCGCGGAGTCCTGCGAGAGCCCGGTCAGCAGGGCCCCCCTCGGACATTCCTCCGTCACTCATCACCGAAACAGGCGATCCAGCTCTGCTGCTACAGTCAAGGTCTGTCAGCAGAATAAATAACGAACGCCAGGTTTTGTATAATTCTAACGCTGCCGGCTCCCCAGACAGGAGCTCATGTCGGACAGCACAGCCAAGTTCCTGCCATAAGGCAAAGTCCAGGGCAGTATCTCTGTCCATGGAAATCCCTTTTAAGGTAGCCCAGTCTAATAATTCCTGAAGTGAGTTATCAGGAATGGAGGTGTGCATTATACTAAACACACCTTTCCAGACCAGTACCACAGCATCGGTTTGTGAGCCACTGTTCGCCATTTGTCAGTCCTGTCGGACTTCCCGGTCCCGGGGGGGGGAGGGGGACAGCGTACCTCTCGAGAAATTCTGCTTGGCTCACAGCAGCAGGACACTTCGCAGTGTGCAGATCACGTCGGGCAGCACCAAATATTACCGCAGGCCTGGGCCCTAGGGTATATCACCGTGTCCTGCAGCCATAGGGAGGAGGAGGAGAGAAGATCCAGCAGGCAGGAATTGTGCAGCAAGATTGATTTATTTAATTATTTTACACACTCTTTTATAGACTTTTTTCTTCATAGTCTAATTGGACAAAGGATCAGCCACCCCTTGGGGTGACTGGCTAAAATCCTGAAACATCCGTTGTCAAAATATTTTTCTACTATACCATAAACAAGACTTTTCAAGGTTGCAGGTGGCTTGGTTGTTTACGTAACTCTGCTACCTCTTCTGTGAGAGAGAAAAGTCTCTCATGGACTTAGAAAATAGCAAGAAAATCCTTGCTAGCAGCATTTTTGTATCTACGATACTGAGATATTTGATCTTCTTTTTCCCACGGCCTCTGCAAAAGGAGTATATTGTGCACTTTTTCACAAGGATACTTGCAAGCACAGATGTGGTTTTTAAAATAATAATAAACAGAATTAGGCCTTTTTTGCTGGAAAACAACATTGAAGGTTGTGTTATTGTCAAACAGAACATAATATGAAAATTCTTTATTTCCCCTTGTAACATGCAGTTTGAGTGAGCAACTTCAGTTATTCTGATTATTTTTCCTTAGCTGTTGTCTAAATGTTTATTGTTGAATATAATTTGTCTTTTGGAACTTGCATATAGAATTTATAGGCTCCTCTTTCTCCCATTATAAGGCGTAATTCATGTGTGTATGCTTTCCTGCAAAAATAGGTAATTTGAAAGTCTGATTTCTTGATCTGGAACACCTACTTTACTTGAAGGGAAAGGCTCTGGAAGCTCATGGTGAAGTATTTGAATGAGAGAATTAAATCCAATGACATTTTTTGTTGTGTTAAATACCTTAATAAGATAAGTAACACCAGTACAACATTTTTTTATTGGACGATTGCTGCTTTAAAATTTGTAGAAGTATTAGAAAGAAAAACTGAAGTCTTTTCTTGCAAGGTGGAGAAAATAATAGAATTATCCACAAAATGTGAGAAGAAAAGCAGATTCAAGTTACAATTTTTCACAAAAGCGGCATAATTCTACCAGCATTACATACCACCAGAGAGCTGTTAAAAGTTTATTTGATTACAGGATTAGCCAGGCCACAAACACTTTTTAACTTTTATTTTCCTTCAGAGGCTGTTGCTCCAAGAGGGAGGTACCTTCCTGCATGCTTTGTGCAGGGGCGAGGGGGCACTGTGATGGCCACAGGCCAGGCCTGCTCCCACTGCCCATGGCATTGTGCCAGAGTGGCTCTGTGCTTATCCACAGTGTGATGGAAATGGGAAACTTGGGGCTCCACTGTGATTCAGGACAGTTTTCCCTGGCCCAAATAACAGTGTGTTTGGTAGTCATCCAAAAGCTGCTGCTGTGTGTTCAGCTGGACAGTTGCGGTCTCTGCTCTTGTAAAATCCACAATCATTTTCTGGGCATCTGAGAAGAGAGGAGCAGGAAGGATATTTAGCTTGTGGTTCTCCAGAGAAACAGCCAGTACTGTGTTTTGAGGTATGTCTGTGTATCTATATATGTATATATCTGTGTGTGTGTGTGCTACCTCCTCAGTGGATCATTCAAACTAGGTACATGCAAGGCAAAGATCCTTTGCACAATTTAGTAGCACATTTTAGCTTTTTCCTTTTTGGTTGCAGAAATTGCGTATGTTTTGTTTGATGAAAGAATATGGTTTACAAGACCCAGTTCTGGGTCATATTTTATGTGTATCTAATCCTGTTACCCTCTTGAAAAGGCACAGAATGTTAGAACGTGTACTTTTTTTTGAGAGGTGAAAAGGAATTTGTATTCTGTTGTCTGTACATGCTACCATGTTTTCAGAAATCCCTCCCCTAAAGCTAAGAAGTCTAAAGAATTGGTGTAACCTTAGCCATTATCTTGGAAAGCAAATGTAATGTTATCAATTTATTTTCTAATCTGACAGGAAAATAAATCCTTTAATGTATTCCCTATATGCCATGTTAAGCAGATCTTCTCTAAAGAAATCCTTGGTGTAGCAGCTTACTGAATAATTCACATGATTCAGAGATAGAGCTAGAATATGTAGGTGAGTATTTTAAGTATTGGTTAATAACCAGAACTGGTGTCCTGGACAGGTGTGAATGGTGAAAGCAAAGCTGTCCGTTCATATAATTAGAGTTAACACTGTATAAGATGATGCAAATGATTTCCTTGTAAAGATAAAACATGTGGAAATGAATAAAACCCCGAGCAACCACTGGGGGTTTTTATTTACCCATCTCTTATTCTTCAAGAAAAGGACTAGTGAAAATGTTCCCTGATGGGGATGACGAGGTGTGTTCTCTTTGCTTGTCTCATTTACCTTGGTTGGTATTTTATTTATGGTCTCAGATGGGAAGTTGTGCTTTGGTTCTGTGCCTTGTCTTAAGGCAGGTACTTTCTGGGTATATGGGAATGATGGAAAACACACAGGCTGTGGCCACACAACCAGCTCTGGTGTGCTGAACATCTTATTGATTGTTGTGCCTGCCTGCAGCTCCATTCTGTTCTGCTGCAGCGATGTTACACCTGCCATGCTATCGTGGTGGCATCCTCTTCTAGGACTTGGCAGAGTAACTTATCTGTGCTTAACAAGATCTATTCTCAGTGCTCAAGAGACTTGCAGGTAACAGTGGGTGCTGAAGCTTTCTCTTACTGGGGATGTTCTGGCTTTTGATTCAGCCTTTACCATATGTTCTCTCCTTAGGGCAGAATTATCTAGTTCTTTGGTTCTGTTACCATTACTGCTGGCGTATTTGCCTTTGAGCTAGGGGCATTGCAGAGTAGGCCCTAGCCCTAAAGGCATCCATCAACTCAATGTACCCTTGTTTGTAACTGTGAGTGCATGTGACTTGAGTGATCTTTGCTGATTGCTGCATGGTCATTTGCTCTGTTGAATGTTCTTTCTTCCCTGGTCAAGTACAGAAGAGTCCTCTCTGAGGTATTTATAGTTATGCAGCGTTATGTGTAGGGCTTTAGCACAGACATTTTGCCTCTCTAGTGCACACATCCTATGTCTGCCTGAGGACCATGGATGGCAGGACTTAGTTGCAGTCAGCTGATGGGGAAAGCAATTTTTGTATTGAACTATGAGTGCTTATATCTTGAGTTTTGTAAGGTGAAAGTTGAGATGAAATCTCAGGGCTAAGCAGAGAAGAGAAATCATGGAGTTCTTGTTCCTCCTTCGACTGTTACAGCATTTGGCTTACATCTTCCTCGGGACTTCTGGAAGAACTAGAAAAAAAGTGCTGACAAGGACAAAAGTAGCTGGCCTTATACCAGCACACTGCTAATATTTAAATGGTGTAGAGGAAAGGTACTTGAGGATTGCAAGAACATAGTGGGAAATCAGAGGAAAGTGTGCAGAGCAACCTGCTGAGAAGGGAATGCTGAGGGAGGAGTCTTGGAATTGTGTAGTTTGTCCAGGTGGATGATGACAGGTACTTGAGCACTGACTATCCTAGCTAAAGACAGCTGATTTTAAGCACTGACATAAAGTGGAGTAAACACCCATATCAAGGTTACTGACAGCACATGTGCTTCCTGATGCATTCCATGTTTTTATGCAGGGGCCATATATTTTACGGTTTTCCTGGAGTCTGTGTGTTTGGGTAAGATCTCACATTTAACACATGAAGGGAGGAAGTGGGAAAAATCCTAACATGTGGACAGAAGAGCCTATATTTATTTGCTCTATTTAGTTTTCAAACAATTTGGCACCCTAAGGGTTCTTGACTGCATGTCCTAGAGAGTCTCTGCCTCAATTAGTCTTTACCAAAAGTGTCCAGCTACCCAAAGCCACTGTATGTCTCACTAATGTTACTCAAGAAGACTGGTGATAGGATGATAATAGGAATTGATTTGTTTTGCTGAGAGATTGCAAAAGGCTGCACAGTAAATTGGGAGGGGTGAAAGGGAGGGAAAGCCTAAAACATAAAGCCAGTATAGTGCAGACAGAAGCTGAAAATTGGATGATGGGACTGTCTCGGCGTGATATGAGGCTGCTTTATTCCTTAACCGTCTGCTTAATGCCCAACGACACTGTATCTTTAAGATGGCCCCGGGGCCGGGGCCGGGGCCGGGGCCGCGGGTGCGGGTCGGTTCAACGGCTCAGCGGAAGGGCTCTGGTTGCGGCGGCGCTCCACCGTTCTCTGCAGGGAGTGCACCGGGGGCGCTGCACTGCTTCTTCGTGGTTTTTGTTTGTTCTCGCTAACTGGAAAAAAATTTTGTTGGTTTATTTTCCCTTCCCTCCCCCTGGCCTCCCAACCTTCCTTCCCTTCTCTCCGGTCTGGGGAGCCTGCGGGGTGGCGCGGGCGGGCCCGCGGGGTGGCCCCAGCTGGTCCGAACGCCGGAGAGAGCCAAGCCGTTGAGCGAGGGGACACAGAGGTCCGCCAGCTTCGCCTGCTGTGACGAGAAGGACCAGTGCTGGAGAAAGCAGCGGGTTTTTTCTATCTGTTCTCCAGTTTCACCTGCTGTGGGGAGGAGGACCGGTGCTGGAGAGTCGAGCGGTTTTTTTTCCATCTGCCCTGCTCCAGGCTGCTGCGTGGACTCCCCTTCCCCTTCCTGGAGACTGGGGGGACCAGTTGCCAGCCCGTGTATTTTTTCCTTCTCTAGGCATTTGTTGTATTTTGAGGTTTTTTTCTGTTCTGCCCTGTTTTGTTCTGCATTAATAAACAGTTCAGTTTCTTTCTACTTTCACCTGCTGTAACCAATTTGTCTCATTGGCGGAGGAAAGGGGGAGGCCCTCTCCCTTTGGAGGAGGTGCTCATTCCAGAGCGTTTCCTCCTAAAATTTTGTCTCCAAAAAACCGAGACAGAGCAAATTTTTTTCTGAAAACTGCAAGCTCACTGTATATAGCAGAGAAAAATTAGCTGCAAGAGTAGAAGAGGACATTGAGACTGCAGAGTCATTATGTCATGTTTTCTGCAGCTCCGGTGCATTCTGGACTCTATTCAGCAGGGTCAGAGTGAGCTGCTGGAGGCAGAGTGAGCAGCAGAACCGTGTCCCTGGCGCAAATATCCAGCAAACAGATAGTCAACAGGGGAGTTTCCAGACTCAGCCCTTGTAATGTGAGGTGTATGTACCTAACTCTAGGGACTGGTGTTGCACCTAGGAAATGATTTATGCTTGCAGTGTGCTCTTGCAGCTTGTTGGCTTACCATACTTCTGTGAACCACGTGCAGGTAATTCTGCCTGTGGTTTGACATTGATGCTTATGAGGAAATTGCAGACACTAGGCTTTGCATAGAAACGATTTGGCATCTGAAGTCCTTTTCTTGTTGTGCTGTCCTTTGCATTGCTCTGTTAATGATCTTACTGGTGCTTTTTGAAACCTGTAATTACAGTGGTCTCTGTGATTGATGGGAGCCAGCATTAAAGGATTAATCCTGAGTAGAACTGAATATTTTGTGATCCTTGAAGTATCAACATCAGCATGCATTGGCACATTGCTGATTAGCTTGATTTAGTAGTTGGCAGCCAGCACAAGGCTTTTTCTTTAGATAGTGTGCACTTCAGCCACTGCAGAGGGACTCAGTGTGAGAATTACTATGCTATAGGATTAAAAAAAAAAAAAATCCATGGCTCCATGCCTTCCAGGTATCAGTTGACACAGCAGAAGGCTCAAATCAGTGGTGCTCTGGGTTTCATCTGAGTGGAAGTAGTAATTCTGATTCAGTGGCAGTCTTGTGCTTGGAGGAGCCAGTGTTCAGAAAACAATTACAGAACCTACTATAATTGAATAGGATGCTTAAGTTTTGATATATTTGCTCTTTAGATGTTTGTGTCCTGATTACCTTTCTTTTCCACCTGCTTTCCATTCCTGTCTTCTTCAAAAAAATAGTTTACATAGTCTGTGTGTGTGTGTGTATATATATACATATACATGCAAACACATCCATCCGTCCATCCATGCACACCCAAATACTGATGACCAGAACTTGTGCAGCTTACAAACACTCCACTTTTGTTCATGTGGATCCTGAATATAATGACTTCAAGTGGCCTCTGCCTGTGTGGTTAGTTTAACATTGCATGCTGTGTCTGACACCTTCCCTGTCTTAAACCAACACATTGTCTAGAATTTTGACAAGCGTATTCTAATTTATTTAATGCTGCAGCTGTAGTTGCCTGTTCACAAGTGCTTTCCTTGTATCTTTTGAAAAAAAATAGGCTGTCAAAGAGATTATTCTAGAACCAAAAGGTGTTAGTAGAAATGTTGCATGGGATGCCTTCAGCCCTGTGCTTGGTATGTCTTGATTTTACAAGTGGTTATGTGATAAGATCCACTGAGGTTAGCAGGGCTTTTTAAGTGATGGAGGAACTACTTTCAAGAATCACAGCTTGCTGTGTCAGAGCCCAGTTTCCTTTTTTTGCTCATAGCATAGTTGCCACAGTGGTCAGCTTAGGGCTATTGGAGCAGTTTTCTGAGTATCTGCTTTGAGTGACCAGTCGCTGTTAAATCAGACTCCCCATTTTGAAAGCCCCTTGAACATATGAAAATCTCTATTTTGAAAAAAAGATTAAGATGAATTATATATGTAGCATTTTGAAATGTACCTAGACAAGCTCTTTGCTCAGCACCTATAATTACAGTGTTCCAATCCTGAATAGAGGGTTTCAAAAGAAGATAACATTCAAAGCTACTCATTAGTTGTGTTACTGTGTGTCAGCCTTTTTAATAAAGAAAAAGTGCATTCTTTCTTCACCAAAATACAAATACAATAGAGATAATGTCACTTCCCAAGGAAGGGTTATTTAAAACTAGAGTGATGCTTGTGCCTACTAATTAAAAGTTAATAAATCTGTAAAAAATGGGGTTTCTAAACCAGATTTGAATGAGTTTGCCACTGTCACTTGTAACTGAGGTCTCTTTGGTAAGGCACACAGAAAGCCCTAGTATGTGTCCTTGCCTTCCCCTATTAACCTTTTGAACAGGTAGTGTAGTTAATGTGCTGTTTCTGTGATGCCACTCTCATTCATATATGGTCTAGGAGGCCACCAAGGGCTTAGTATTTATACATTTTATTCAGAATTTAAACACCCTATTTATTTAAAAGTTTTAAAATGAATTCTAAGTTCTGTACACTTCCACATGTGTTTCTGGTATGGCTGTAGAAATAGATTGAGTGCTAGTCAGTCCTTGCAGCTCAGACAGAGCCTCTTTTGTCATGTTGCAGCACGAAATGTTACACAGATTCTTAATGCACTTGACCTCAGTTACATCTAGATGATGTATCACAGACCAAAAAAAGCTGTTAAAGGAACCTTTTAATATTGCTGAGTCAAATGGCTCATTTCAGGAAACACTGGAAAAAATGGTGTTTGTGCAGTCTTTGTGGCAGCCTTCTGCATACATATTACAAAGCAGTCTTTAATTATGGAATCACATTATTACTTGTTTCCGCGGAACTCCTGCCTCATTAAGTGCATGTTCCTCCATTTGGAACACCACTTGGTGCTTTTGCTTTTCTCCTGTACTTTTAGAACAAATCTTAATTCTTTCTGTTTTCTGCAAACTGTGTAAAACTGCCCTGAAAATACAGACTTTTCTATATCAGTCATTCTTAAATTATCTTGCTTGTTTAAGAAGTCATATTTCAGAGCCCTGCAGTAAAATGAATGGGCGCTTTCACTGTAGAGGGGGAAAAAAGTTATTTAAAGCCCGAGTAACTTTACATGTAGGTATCCAGTGGAAGCTGCTTGGGGTCACTGTGGAGTCATCAACACTCTGCTCTGGCCCCGTGTGAGTAATTTGGGCATGGGGAAAGGGGTTGATTACCAGAACCTGGCTAGAGTGGGGAAAGAAACAGTTGTCTAAACTGTGCATCAGGAAACTGGAATTTAAACTGCTCAGAAAACTTAACTTTAACTTTTTCTTTCCTGGAATGTCAGAGTCTTTTTACTTTATTCAAGATTGATATATCACCCTATTTGAGTGTTAAAAGCTTAGGTTACCAAAAATTGAATTGATTTGTTATCTGGTTAAAATAAAATTCCCCAAAGTAATCCTTCATGTGTGTGACATGTAGAAACTCCAGAAGAACTCTCACTGATATCTGATAGGAATGCCTTAAATGAAACTTGATTTTTAGAAGTGAGTGGCATTCATCTCTGTATTATTGAAGCTTTGCATTGTATTCTTTGATTTGCTGTTTCTTGAAAGGAAGCTGCCTATGGTGGTATTGAAAGAGGGGTTTTTTAGCTATTAAAGCTTAACTAGTGCTGCTCCTAGACTTTTCAAAGTTGTGAGCCTGTTTGACGAGAACTCTTAGCATCAGGTGAGACTGTGATGAATGTCATCTGACTTGAGGTCTGTAAATGCTTCTGAAGATTTTATAGGGAGCTTGCAATAAATAATTTCTCTGTGCCTCAGTAACCCTTCTGTTCTGGGATAACTAATCCTTTGCTGTATGGTACTAGAATTGGGAAGGTGAAGATTGTAGACTAGGAGGTGTTTGGACATTAAAATAGTAGGAGCCTGTAAAGGAGAAGGGAGACTGTTCATTTAATACTTTCTCTTGAAAAGTTGTGATTGGCAGGGCTGAGTGTGGTGATGTGGTTGGAAAGTGGTGGTCCACTGGTGAAGCTCCAATTGACTTTGTGGGCTCAGGACCACATATGAGAGTAACAGGAAAAACACTTGAGGATTTGTTTAGGGAGTGAATGGGAACATGTAGATTCTCAGCAGAAGAAAGCAAAGATACTTTTCAAGCATATTTTCGTCACTACGGAGAAAAGAGTAACTCACTTTATGGTTTCCTGATGCAAGTGTCCAAGATGGATCCTTAACTCCTGTGAACTGGTGGCATTTCTTGGCATTTTGGTAGAGCTATGCTGATCTGTCCTAGCTAGAACTCAGGCCTTCGAGTATGAAATCTGATGGAAGAAGAAAAAAGTTTCAGGCAATTTTTTTCCTCATAGAAAGCTTCCAACCATATTAACTCTTACAGTGTTGCTGCCAATAAACTGAAAATTTGTAAGAGCAGATAATAAAAGGATATGGTTTAATGTTACTTGCAACTGGATAAACTGACTAAACTCCTGAAAATCAGAACTGCTATGAGGGAGGCATTGCCTGTGAATGAGAATGTGGAACAATCAAAAATTTGCAGGCTCATACTAACAGAAGTATCTTGTCATGAGGATAAAGGAATTACTTGAATAGGAGCAGTGGTAGCAACACTGATCTCTCTTGAAAGTCAGGGTTTTTTGTTTGTAACATATTTTCTTGCACTGTTGGTACCCTTGCAGGGTTTTGAGTTGCACCTTTAAAAATGTGTTCAAACATTAAAAAATGGATAACAGGATCAGTGAGAAAACCAAACAGAAGCTTTGAGGCTCTTTCACTGCAGAAATACTGGCAGCACTCAGTGTACTTTTCGTGTGAATTCCTGCCCCTGAAACTGGAAGATTAAAGTTGAAAGGGTACATGCTCCTGGAAAACTAGGCTCTTTGCTCCCATTAAAAGTGTTGAGTGTGTATCTGCTCCTTTTTTGTGCAGCAGGGAAGGTGCCTTACAGATCTGTTGTTACTGCCTCTTCAGTTCTGAGCCATAGATCATTTCTCATGTGTAAACAATCTCAAATATTCTGGGGGTTTTAGAACTCATTAAACTTTCCATTTCACTAGAAGTGGTAAGAGAGGCTATCAAAAAGTATCAAAGCAGATGATAAACGGTCTAAGGTCAAGTAAAGTGAGCACTGAAATTTCTGTCTTTTTAAGGAAATGGAAGAAGACTCTCTTCTTCCTTCACACAGACTGCAGTGAGCAGGCTGCTGGACCAGGAGGCTTCAAATGTGAACCGCAGTCCAAAATGTCAGTTAGCTGAGTGTAGCTTCAGGGCCAAGGCCTTCAGAGTGCAGCCACAGCTCCTGCAGCTCAGCTTCATCACATGCGGGTGGGTGAACAACCAAAATCTTGGACTGTCCATTATCTTCAGTGAGCAGGTCAAAGAAAGGTAAATGCACAAGGCTGGAAGAAATTGCAAGAGATACAATGCAGACCTTGGTTGTGGAAGCAGGTTCCCTGAGATAGCTCCATCCTGTTTACCTGTTTCTTTTTGACTGTCCAGTGAAGGCAATTTACAGCTTCAGAGGGTTCCTAATTTAGTTAGATTGTCCTAAATCGCCTTTGCAAGTCTTTCAGACATGTTGAACAACTGCTAGCTTTATACTTTGGAGGGTTATCTCCTGGGCTAAGGCATGTCTGTGTGTCAGACAACAGTTAACAGTATGAGTTAACAGTATGATGTCTCTGACAGAAGAGCTCTGGAAAACCTATTAGGAGCCAGCCACCTAATCAGTGGAAGCTGAATATTCAGTTGTTCACTTTGCTATTACTGTGGGGTGTAACTTGCCTCCACCTAAGAGGCAGCACATCAGAGAGGAGTGTGGGCTTGCACTACAACTCCTGCTGAGAGTGTTATGTACTTGGACTCAGCCTGTTGGGTCTCAACTAAGATGTTGGTGGATGAAGCTCTGTGTGGAAACATTTCCTTTTTGCTGCCTCTGCAGCAGCACTATTGCAGCACTTTGAATCAGTGAGTTTCATGGCATTGATTTTTGGATGATTTTGAATGTGATGAAATACTTGTAAACACTCTCAGCTCAGTGTTTTCTGGCTGCTCACATAAAGCATTGCAAAGAAGCGAGCCTCGGGCTCACTAACCCTAACCCCCTGAGTGCTCATTCAACCCCCCCCCCCCCCCATATGTAGCATGTATGTGCTGCCCTTTTCCAGTAAATATGCTATATTGTAATAGAAAACTAGGTCAGACCAGTTTGTTTTGGTTGGTTTTTTACAGAAGTAGATTTGCTGATGTGGGCCATCTGTCTTTCAGATATTATAATTAATTCACAGTTTGTTTTGGTAGTCTCAGTTAGGCTGACAGGTCTCCAGTTCCCTGTGTAGTTATCATCCTCTTTCCTTTTTATGGTGGTTAGTGGTTCTGCGCTTGCTTTCAGGCAGTGCTTTAGGTCTTCCCTCATTTCCTATGAGTTCACGGTGTCAGTGGTTTCATCTGTTAGTGTGTAGTTGGTTTCAGTCTGTTGGTTAGGGTTTTTTTTTAATGATAAGAAATTTGTAGTAAGATTTCATCTGTTTAAGTTGACTTACCTACATGAGTCCCTCCTTTAAACATATTCCTCTGGTCAGCACTGTAGTCAGTTGATGTCCCAGCTTTGTTTTACCATAAAATAGTTTTTCTCTGTATCTTTATTCCACCTTTAGCACTTTTCTGCACTTTCTTGGCTTCCTATGAAGGAACTGACCTGTCTGGAGTTGCTTAAAAATCTGTCTTTTTTTCTTTGGGATTCACTGCCCGTAATCTGCTCTACTTGTTCCTTCCTTATATTTGAATAGTTGATGTTATCATTTCACGATTACCATTATCCAACCCATCTTCCACCTTCAGATTTCCAAGCAGTTTCTCCCTTTTACCAAACCAGCTCCATCTTCTGAAGTGAACCGTCCCCAGGGTGTTGGAAGATGCATCCAGTTATGCCAGTGAATTTTTTGGATAAGCTCAGCTATTTTTATATACATGCTCATCTCTTGGGGCAGGTGTGTACTGAAAGATGGAAAATACTGGGCCACTTCATTTTCCTATCAGATGTTACTGGAAAGCAGTTAGTGAAAGACTTTGGTAACCAGAGCTGTCAGTGTGACTCCTTGCAAGAACACTGACTTCACATAAAATCTGACAGCATTAACAAATGCCACTGTAGTTACAGGAAAGGGGTAGATAATTTTGTTCAGGGTAGACTTTAAAGACAGCTCCTGATTTTATCAGCCAGCAAATATTCAGAAGTCAAAATGCCAACATGTCGCAGTGCTAATCTTGTTTTCTCTGCATCAAGCAGTTGGCATGGTGTTTTATTAGTAGTGTTTTCCAGAATGTGTCCCAGGTGTTCACTGCCGGCTGCGTGAGTCAGGGCTGTGATCTGGAAAATCTTGATGTTCCTAAAGTGGAGTTAACTGAGTGTAACTGTAGCAAGAGTGTAAATAGGTGTCTGGCGTTTCATGGCCATTTTAGCAACAAGTCTGTTTCCCTTTTATTATAACCACAGATGATAGGATGAGTCTGGAGTCTCTAAGGAGTAAATAATTGTGGGCCAAGCTGTAAAAATGCTGGAAATTCTGCTTGCTGGAGGTGCCAGGGTTGTGTGCTTGTCCATTATTTGCTCATCTGAAGCTTGAGGAAAGGGATCCTGCTGGTACCATTCCTCCTTGTCTCTTGGCTTGGATATGAACTGGGAGCTCCTCAGAGATTGGAGGGTGCTGAATGAGGTTTTGCTCAAAAGGGGAATATTATGTATGAGTTGTTCCATGGTTGTGTTTTGCTGACCATTACTAACAGTGTCTGGACAAGTAGCATCTTCCTAAAGAATGCTGAATCTTTCATGCATGGCTCTGCACCTGGGGGTGAGACCTTAGACAAATCTCGTTTAGCAAGTCTGACCGGCTTACCGCTATTTTCTTCTCAGATGTATGGAATTAACCAAAGATAATAAGGTCCACTCCTGGCCAGTATATTGTAAGAAATTACTTTTCATTTGCTGGTGTTGAGAGAAAAATAGAAATAGTTGAGCTTGACTTTCCTTCTGCTGTTCTCTGGTTACACCTCCATCTTCATCCTCAGTTATGACAGCAGTGTGCTGTAGAGACTTAAGTCTTTTTCTGCTTTCATAAAGTTGCCCCATGCTTAAAAGAAGGAGGTAGGGATGGGGTCCTTGCTTTCTGCTCATGATTCAGCCTCTGCTTCCTGTTAACTTTGGCAAGACACTGAATCTGTCCTTTTCTACCTTTCTGTGAAAGTAAATGTTTTCTTCTCTAGCTTTGGTAAAGTCAGAGATGAGAGTCCCATTCCTTTCAGTGAAAACCCTTATTTAGGATATGAGTACAGTGAGACATAGCAACATTCACTAGAAGTACAAGTTGCTTTTATTCCTGCT
>NW_008236261.1:332658-364533 GCF_000691975.1 Corvus brachyrhynchos | reverse complement strand
TTATCTTCTCCCTATCTTTCCCCTGTGAAGCAATGAGCATCTTGAATAGCTTTGTCCAGCTGTGAGTTTTGTTACCCACATTTTGGCAGAAATTAGTTCTGCAGGTAGGGTGTGTGCTGATTGAAGATGATGGGCTGGAAAATGGTCCATTTGTTGGCTGTTGACTTGAAGCTGGGTAGGGAAGTCTGTACTTCTTCCTTCTCAGGCAGTTCAGTGCAATTTGTAAATGCCAACAATTTGCACTTTATAGGTGCTTCTCCCTTGCCTAGCCATTCCCAGGATTTGCAAAGCAGTAAGTAGTCCTCATTTATGCCATTGTGATGATATTATACCCATTGTAAGATATGGTTAGTAACTCAAGCACAAAGCAGTTAAGGACATGCCCAGGGTCCTGCAGTAAAACAGCTGTAGCACCAGAGAATTCTCCTCTGTGACAGCTCAACAGCACTTCCCTGATGCAGGTTTTCTGTGGTACATGATACCACGTTACCTGATACCGAATTAATAGGCCCCATCAGTCTGGTCTGCAGCTTGTAAGCACATCATTTGTTACTGTGCAGCTTAACTGTGGGATTCCTGGCAACAAGTAAGCTTTTGGCAAATTAGGTTGTATTATCTACATTGTTTATTTGCTGACTCCTTGTACTTAGGGCTGTTGCTGTTAGTGTCTTTCCTAATTTTTGGCAAATCATCCCCAGTGAATCTAGCTACATGAAAGGGCTTCTGCCTTCAGATCATCTTCTTTCTGTAAGGAAGGAAAGGGTTTTATTGTTTCTATGAAACTCTGATCGTAATGGACACCATAGTATAGCCTGTACTTCAGAGGAATCAGCTTTTCCATGGATATTCACTTTATACGAAAACAGGAATTCTGAAGGCCTGGGCTCTTTGGTAAGACATGGTCTGATGCAAATCAAGGGATGTAAGCTATAATGGCAAGAGAGGTTCTAGTCACCGGAAAAGATAATTTGGTATAACTTTGCACATGTTACTAAAAACGGAGGAGGAAGGCATCTTGTTATTAACATGTTGCAAGTCATGAGTCTTTAATTCATATAATAAGATTAAAGCTTTTGCCTTTAACAGCTGCCACTAACTGAGAGCTTTTTTTTTTCAGATTGTGAAACCTGAAATAAAATTACCTGTGACTGACAAGGTGACAGCAACACCACAAGGTGGGTCTTCTGTTTTTGTTGGTCTTGTATCAGTCATTCCAGGGCTCCGGAAATGTTGTGCGTCTTGACTTTACTGAGATGGATTGCCTAATGAATCTCTGGGGCTTGTTCAAACAAACCCAAATAGTTTGACAGGACTCCTCCTATGCTTGCATGTACATGAGTTATGTATTGTAATGGTGTTCTAAACAAAGAAGATACATACATTTTCTGGGCTGTACGGTGAAGGTGTTTATGGCACAGAGGTGGAAACAAGTGAAAATAAAAACTCACTGGGGTTTTTGCCAACTTTTTTGTGTAGACTTCTGTTTTCTGTAGGAAATGTCCTCTTGTTAATGAGAGTTGAACTATCCAAAAGGCTGCTGCTGCTGAGCACAAGCACTGCAAGTTGAATCTGTGATGTGGCATTTTTTTCTTCTCACGCTTCAAATTTAGGATTCACATTTAGGAAAAATGTTCCAGGATGTGTGCTGATTACTTGTGTGTCAGTCACTACATGCTCACCTTGTCTGACGATTTGTTGCTCTGTTTTGTTGCATTGTTTTATTGAGGTTGTTTATGGGATATGCAAGTTTGCAACACAGCCCAGATGCAAAGAGATGCTGATCCCAGGATTTCCCACTTGCACCCCTGGTATTACCTGTTCAGAGGGGAGTTTGTGTAATGGGTACAGACGGCTTTTAGTTATTTGAACGACTCAAGTGAAAAACAGCACAAAGAGAGCTGGTAAATACCATTTTCCCTTTATCCAGGGGTTGTTGGAAGAAGAATTACTTGGTCATTCCTCTTCCAAGAAAGGTTAAATTTTCAAGCACCAGGTTTATCTGGTGACACTGCACAGTCATGATGAAGTTGGATTTTGTTCTGGGGTTTGGCTTTTTCTTTTTCTGTAGTTGGTTCTTGTCTGTCTTCTTTCTAGGGCGGGAGAATGGAGTAAAAACTGGGACATGTGTTGCCTGCGTCTATGTGCTGGGGGCAGTTCCTGGTCACAACATTGATGCTCTTACTGCAGTCTCACATTTCTCTCTTAGAGGTCATAGTTTTTTCCTTTGTGTGAAGGCATGAGTCTTTCCTGGAGTATGTATCCACAGCCAGAGTGAGTGGCAGTATTTCAATGCAGAGCAACAGTCTCTCTGCTGGGTATTTCAGAGTGCGTTGCTTGTCACCAGCTCTGAAATACTGCTTTATAGCTGTGATGGGCTGCAGTGCAGATGTACCACTTGTATTTCTCAAGGTGTTTTAAAAAACTGCCACAGTCATGTAAGCCTTCTCTCTTGCAGTGAGAGAAACAGGTGAGATGTGAGAATTTATCAGCAAGGCTCTTGTCACCATTCTTGAATGGAAACTGCCAGGAGCCCTGCTCATGGTATTAATCCTTATCCAGTGAGAAGAAGTCTAGCTTTGATTTCAGTGAGTACAAGATGTTTCTTTTATCTGCTGCTTGTCAGCCTCTCTATGTCATTGAACTTGAATCATTAGGCAAAAAGTTAAATGGTCAGGAAGAGATAGGTCTTTCAAAGCTGTAATAAGGCCAAATCCAAAAACTTTTAATAGGAAGGAGTGATTGAGGATCTGAGCTAAAAGTGTAGACAAAGCTGTTTGGTGGGTTCTCTTCGTGAAGAGCAACAGGGAAGTCGAGGAGAGTTCATTCTGCATTTCACTTCACCTGTGCTAGTCTGAGCTTCAGTAGTCTTTGTGGCAGGGTTTGAATGCTCTTGTCTGTTCTTACCAAAGATTTATCACAGTTGATGTGTGTAACCAGGAAATTCAGAGCAGGGTGGTGAACTGTCAGCTGAAAGGGGTAGGTAAACTGTTTGCTCTTAGAAGTGAGTAGTAATCCAATTCTTCCAGCACCTGGCATATTGGTACTTTTCAGCTGTATTTGAGCTGCTCACAGTTTATCAATAGAAGCTGTGTTCTTGCATAAACAGAGAGCAAAAGACCTCCTTGTAATTAAATAATCAGTTGTCTAAATCTCATTTTATTAAGCTGAACACACAGTACAGACTAGAGAAGCGGTCCTGCACCAAGGCTGTTTAAACATACCAAACTTATAAGATTTGATTAGATTTTGTTCTTCTCTTTCTGTCTTCTCCATGTGAATCTAAGGCATGTGCAGATCATGCTCAGCTCTCTTTTTTTGTCTTGATTGTCTTCCTTATAACCCTCTCTTAGGCTTTTACACAACCCACATAATGGCACAGAGAAGCTCTTCACCCATTTATTGGTCTCACTCTGTTGCATCACTTTCTAACTGCCCCAAAGCACCTTCTTGCTCATCAGACAGCAGTGTATCTTTCACAAAGGAATGAAAGCAAGACTGTCTCAGGCTTGTCTCTGCAAGCTTAGGCATGTATTGAACATAAATATTACCTAATTTTTCACACTTGAAGGGCAATAAAACCCAAATTCTCAAAAGAAAGCATTAAGTGTAAGCACAACTGTTGTGTTTTACTGAGAACCTGGAAAAAAAAAGGCAACAAAAAGATGGGTTTATTTCTTATCAGAATATTTCACAGGAACAGCCTAAGTATATGTAATGGTACCAAAGCCTGTGTAATGGTACCAAAGCCTGTACTACCTGGTGATTTTCCATGTGGTATGAACAAAAAGCAGAAGAGAATTTTATCAAAAGCCAGAAGACCTGCATTGCCTAGCCTAACGTTAGGCCCTTGTATGTCACTGCTGCTTGCAAGCAGTGTGCTTACCCTGCTCTCCTCCTGCAGAGAGCAGAGACTGTAGATGAGCATCTCAGGAAGCTGGGAAGGTCACATATGATTGAGCCATTTTCTGAAGAACCTCTCTCTTTCCACTGAATCATGAAAAAGAATATCGAATATATAGAATGAAAGAACTGAGTGAGTTGGTGTTCTTAGAAGCCCTGTAAACAGACAGAGCTAGCTGAACATTTGCCTTTGTTTTTAAAAGATACAAGAACTGGCATCACCACTTATACCATGGAGTCTTTTGTACTTCCATCTTTAAATTGCTGCTCTTTTGGGCTGTTTCTCTTGTGCGAGTGATCTGCTGTAGCCCAGCAAATAAATAATTCTAATAAGGCACCTGATCTCTTGGAGAAATCTGAGTTTCATTCTACCAGGGTATACTGGTTCTCTAGTTCCCAGTGTAAGATTATGCACCTCAAGTTGTTTTGCAGATGTGCTCACAGGTACACACCATTACCATTCTCTCCTACTGTACTGCTAGGAACAGAAAGCGTAAAGGGATTCAGCAGTTCAAATTGCTCCCACGGCAGAGGTTCCTGAGGAGAGCAGTGTCATGTGTGGTACTGAGGAGTGAGAACAGTCCACATGGTCGAACATCAGGATGTTATCCTTGGGCCCTCCTTCTTTCTCTGTGACAGGTTTTCTGTATTATATTCTCCTTGTGCTAAAATTAAAAAAAAAAAAAGAAACGAGAAAGCCACACTTACCTGTTGAAGGCATTGACATTACATCCAACACCCTTTGTTTTGAAGGCTGCTAGATACCTTAGAGAGAGAATCATGTGAGGCAGAAGCTATTTAGACTAAGCCTTCACTATTTATGTTGAAGTCGTAAGCAACTTGAGCTTGCCCCAAAAAGATCCAACAGCATTCCAGCTGATTGGAAGTGCTCCTTGTCTTACTGTTCCAAGTTCCCCTCTTGTAAGAAGGAGCCCTCCAGCAGGGTGTGGGGCAGAGGGAGAGAGAGTTTCTCCATGTAGCATTCTCCTCTGGTGTTTGCCCCCAGCAGCGCTTTGCTGGGATGTGCAGCACACTGTCTTGCACTCTTAGTGGGCAATCCTGTTAGCCCTGGCCAGTAGGAGGGCTGTGATCCAGCCTCTATGCTGCTGAGTTAGAAAAACACATGACCTGGGCTGCATCCAGCAGTTGAGGATGAAGGCCATCAAGCTGTGACATTAACCAGCTCTGGCTTCTGGCCTTGCAGAACTGTGTGATGCTCCCTGTGTTCATAGGTGGAAAAGCAGGAAAGATGTTGGTGTGATGTCTTCTTCCCCAGAAGCTTGTGGGTAGGATGGGGACCAAGGAACCCCTAAGTGCTGTATCAGGGAGGGAAAAGGAGTGGGAGGTGCTGAATGAAGGTCGTGGCTGTAGAATTTTTGCAGACAAACCAGTTGGCACCCATATGACTCTGAACCAGGTGTGCTTGTAGTATGAAAGTCTGACAGACCAGATTTCTCATTGGCATGACTCTTACTGAAGTCATCACAAGTATGTTGGTATTGCACAGCAGCAGAACTGGGTTGTTGGTGTAGTTTCTTTCAGGTGCATCTGGGCATTTGGGTTACATGTCTAAACTCCACTTGCTCAAATAATCTGAAGCCTGAGATTACGAATATACAGAAATAGGTGTTCTTTTAAGGGCCACTTTACTTTTCATTCTCTGAGAGTACGTATGATGTATAAAGATGCAGGTTTCTGAGTAATAACAAATGCCTGGGTTAACATTCTACCAAACACCAGATGTGAAACCCAGAGGCTAGCAAAGTATTTATTGAGGGAGTATCTGAGGAAGCTGTTCTTATTGATGCCAGCAGCTCCTGACTGCTAGTTAGTTAATCAAGTAAGTGTTTGTGGGTTGTTTTTTAACGACTAATTCCATTGCCAGCAGTGTCTTCAGGAAAAAAAAGGAAAAATGGAAGGAACAGGTGGCGCACACAACTTTTTTTTAAAAGGAAACAGCGTGTTGTAGAACTGCAAGCGTCTGCTTCTACTTAATGCTTAGTCTTCAAACGCTGAGATGCCATTCGTTTAGTCGAATAAATTACTATACCGGCTACTAGGCCCTTAAAATACTTTTTAACCTTATTTTATTCAGTTAACCACATTCCTTATTACCTCCGGCATACCGTACCAGGAGGCTGGAAGGCAATAGGATAAATAGTTTTGATTAGATCCTTCTCCAGAGCAAAAAGTAGGAGTTTTAACTTCCATGGGAGTAGGAGCCAGACCTTTTTTTTGTGGTGGGCAGCAGTGACATCATCTGAGACAGTCTTGATGAAGAAATGTTGTGCCCTTTAATTCTAACCTGAAAGGTTTAAATAATGCCAGACAAATCTCTTTGGAGATAGAAAACATCTTTTATGAGATTATTTGATACAGCAGGAAAAATAGGTAAGTTTGCAGGTGAATGGTGAAGACCAGGATTAAAGTTTCTAATCCTGAAAGCTTTCTTGGTGTGTGGTTTTTTTCCCCTGCCCCCCAGGTGCAGGAGATACTATCTTTATCTACAAGATTTGCTTCACTTACAACCTTTGAAAATAGTGGCTGTAATGCCTTTACATCTCCAATGTCTTTTATTATTGGTGGGGAGAGAGCATTTCAGTGTGTGTAGCACCCAGAGGTAGAAGCTTTTCTGTTCTTAGAGCTCCAACTCATAACCTGTTCATAGATTTTTATCTCTATTTCTTATGTCTTCACAGGTTTCTGGGCACATAACCACTTAACAAGTGATATGTCGAAAGTCTTTCTTCCATAAAGTCACTCACAGTTTTTTTTTCTACTGGTACCAGTAGCAACAGGACCAGGGTTAAAGCTATTCAATCTGATAGGATCGTGTGAAGTGTCTCACTGAAGCTCTGCCTAAAGGCAGTGTCAGATTTTCCAGTGTGGCCAGGTCTATAAGAGAACAGGGTTGACATCCCAAGGAAAAAAAGATTACAGTCATAGGAAGAATCAGTTATTTTTCTTCCAGTTCTTAAATGCTGTAGGCATAAACATGCCTCATCATCTAAAGGTAATACAGGTAATAAAGGTAATCCTTTTGTGTTGCTTCTCACCTTGGAAGCATATGGTACTAATGGGAAGCCATTCACCAAATTCTTGATTTTCAGGCTTTGAAAGGTAGACTGTAGAATTCACTTCATTTGTCTGAGCAATATATAAAGGGAGGAGTTACTGACTTTAAAACTTCCACATGAAACCCAACTGGGTTTGCTTGGAACTGATTTTCCTTTTTACTATTATAATACAGTATGTATATATATATATGTTAAATATATATAAATAAATAATATTATATCAGTTTATCTTGTTGTATGAATGAAACATTTAACACTTTTAAGAATACACAAATCGTATGTCCTGTATTACATCTGTGGATATTTTTGTGTAGCTGAAATAACTTTTTCAAGTTTATAATTCCTAGGCTGTTAAGACTAGTGTCTCAAATCCTGATAAAAGCAAGTCAACTCTATGCTTCTAGGGGACCAGATAATGTTTTGATTCTGATCAAAAAAGAAAAAAATACTTCTTTAGACTTCCATGTCTCTGTTGTCCATATTTACCCACTGCTGGCACACAGGGCTGCTTACACTTTGCTGTGTTTCTCCATCACATAGGTTTGTAATCCAAATGCTGTAAAATGTGGTGCTTTACATTGCCTGACATTGATATAAATGCACTTTTCTCACACTTCAGTGTTGTGGTTGCTTTGAGCTGAGCTTCCAAAGGCCCATATTCTGAATAAGAATCAATGGGAATGGTACTGCTGAAAATGTGAAAACCTCAATCCTTAGTTCTTAAGTGCATTTCTAGGAGAGATTTAGTTGTGGTGTAGAACTGTAGGCAAGAATTCAAACAATTCATGTGCTCTTGACAGGGCTGTCTCACTCTGACTTCTCTTTCCAACTGTTTTAATGAAAATCTCAGAGATAGGGGAAATTCAATGCATTACCAAATGCATTGGTGCTGCATTTGAAATCAGAGTTTTAAAAGCTTCTGTTAATTATTTTTTTCCTTGAGGGACCTGCTGACCTAAATAATGATCTTTCTATAGAAAACATTATGGAAGTATGTGTAATGTAGTTAGGAGCCAGGTGGGTGGTGAGGCTCTGTGTGTTTGAATGTTTACGTTTGAAAGGCTTTTGGACCTGGTTTGGAAAAACACCAGTCAGGGAATAGTGCCTGCACAAAAATTCTTGCTATGGAGGTGGAATGGGAGCTGAATGTAAAGGTGCAGGAGTCAAAAATGAGTTTGAACTCATCCAAGACCATGGGTAGAGGGAAGCCCCTGTTCTCCAGCAATGTACAGCCCCAATGTACAGACCATGGGTAGAGGGAAGCCCCTGTTCTCCAGCGCTGTGTCTTTGCCTGCCTTGTGACGAGGGTGCCAAGTTTAGAAGCTGGAAAAATGCCATGTTACTCTTTTGTACAGGTATTTTGTTCCAGAGTTGTGGCAGTGAAGAAGGAGCCTTCTTGGGGATCCAGTACTGAAGTACGAAGTGTCTCCATTAGGAGACACTGTTAGTGTTTCCAGTTTGCATGTGAGGAAATGAGGAACATTAAGATAATAATGCTATCTGCGGGCAGTAAGTAGGCAAATTGTGACCCAGCTGGGATCAGATTCCAATCTCCTGAGCCTCATGCAGCGCTTTGTTTTCTCTTCCATCAAAGTGCCTTTTTCTGCTGTACATCTTAATTAGCAGCTTATCCTGATCTAACAACTAAGAAAGAGCTTCATAGTGCAAACAATAACAGTATGGGCAGATATGTGTATAAAATTGTATTTTGTTTCTAATTAGAGCAGGGGTGCATGCCTCTGAGACACTTTACAATGTGCTCAGAAGGAGAAAGTGTGGACTCCAACCCATCAAGTAGGAAACTATTGCTTTGGATGAAAAGCTGATGCTTTTTCAGGCAAATACAAAGGCAAGTTTCATATGTGAGAGCTGAGCTAGAAAGCTTGGTCTTTTAAATACAATTCTGACTAATTCTGCCACTGTTTTGTATTGGCAATTATGCATTTTTGTAATAAGCAAGAGCTGAAGCTAAAGATTGCTGTACTCAAGCTCTTCATGTCAGAATGAGACTGTGCATGTTGTATTTGTGCTAGAAGGCTTGAAGCATCAGGGCCAGATGCTTTTTTATCTCTGAAATTGCTAGGTCCATTGATTTCAATAGACTTGCACCCACATGCAGTTACAGCCAGCAAAAACAGGCTCTTGAGTCTCAGAAATACACCATGAAGATACTGAACAACATCTGTAGCATAGCAACAGGAAAGCCTTTATGCCTTTCTCATTTATGACTGGTCTCAGACCCTGGCAGTAGTAGTGAGCATATGGTGGAGGGTTTGTTTTCTTTTTGGTCATGCCAGTCAAATTGTCTCGGAGCGTAATGCCGACCAAATTTTAAAAAAACAGATATGGTAGTGGTTCAAGGACTCAGGTTTGAGGAACATCATCTTTGGTTCAGTGCTAAGGTTTGGGAAGACATCACACAGCAGCATGACTCCATGATTTCTATTTGCTTTCCATGGCATTAACCTATCCCCTGTGTCAAGTTTGGCCTTCCTGATTCCATTAGAAACCATGCCAACAGGGTCTGGCATGTTTCCTCCCAGGCAGGACTGTTGCATGCTGTGTGGGCAGCAGAAGTCCCAGGCTGCTATCCCATGGCAGGCCCTTTCTGGGAATGAAAAAAAGTGCTTTTTGTACACAGCAGAGAAGGAGGTGCTGGAGCTGGGAAAATAGTTGGGGGCTGTGAGCAGGCAATTAAGTATTCCTCAGGATCAGCATCTCTGCTTGTGATAATCAGCATTGAGGCCTGAGATCAGTATGGCACCTGCTGATGCGGCTGCTTTTTGCCTGCTGTCAGTTGTCTCACAGTCTTATGCAAATAAACCATGTAAGAAAATGAATGACTTAAATCAAGCCAATTTGGAAGAATATCACCAGATTCTGTACCAGCCAGCCAGCCACCTGAAAGATGTCCTATATTTACACAAATGTAGCAATTGTGTTTTCCCCAGTATCTGTGTTTTTTACATTATTTGCCTTTAATTTGTTCAAAGGCAGAGTGGGAAGCAGCATGAGTGTCATAACTATGTCCTGTAATTACACAACCGTAAGAAATAGAAAAAAGCCTTCTGGGTGTCTTCTACATTCTGGGATTTATTAGGTGTCCATGTGCTGACAGAACAAGATGGGAAATTGCTTTCAGTGTTCATTTGTTACCATGTGAGATGGAAGAATCAAGTCTCACAAAAACACTGTAGCGCAAGAACTTGGCTTTTTTGTTTCTGCTCATCATGGGCAATTCCCTCCCTTTTTAAAAAATGGTTTTCTGGTGTCTCAGTGAATAGACAAAAGTGATTCTTTGCAGTACTGGGGAGAGCACCTTACATGTAAAGGATATTTCAGAACAAAATCTAGAGCTGAGTTTGAAGTGTTTGGTCTGTTCCTACAGCACTGCTAATCACTAACTAAGAATAGAATAATTTGCAGTTCAGAGAAATGCTGTAATCTATTCATGCCTGTGGGAAAATATTGCTTTCACTGTGTTCTTTGGTGCAACTGTAATCATTTCAAAGAAAAGAGGTTAGGAAAGTGTGTTCTGCTGCATGTCAGCTGCAGCAGCTCTGTGTTTTCTTGGCTACTGTACTGATGCAAAACCGTCTGTTCAGGAAGATGATAAAACCAAATGTGCAAACAGAAGGAGCTTGCCAGTCGTCCTGCAGTTCTGTGCTAGGACGTGATGGATGAAGTCAAACTGCCTGAGTGCTTGTGTTATTCCTGGCTGGAAAGGCCAGAGAGAAGTCAAAAGAGAAATGGGAGACGCCCAGACCCAGCTCCTGCTGGTGGGAGGACACCACTCTGGGACCCCCAAAATCAAACTCTTCTGTATCATGTGGCTGCAATGAAGGCAGCAGGTGTAAAGATGGGTGGGCCTTGCAGCCTGTTCGCTGAAGCAAGAAGGTTCAAATTCAGCTGAGCCATACATGGAGAAGCTTCCTAGTTGGAGGAGACCTGTGGGTTTCGTGGAGAATATGCCATTTAGACCCTGCAGGTTACCTGTACAAACAGTTTGGTAGGTAATTTCTTTTGAATTTCTTCTGATTTTTTTTAGCCAGAAGTCAGGAGCAGGATGTCAGTTTCCTTTATGCTGACTTCACCCACCCTTCCTCTGTGAGTCCTCATTGTGGTGGAAAGACCTGACTGGCATAAGGGGACTGCTCTTGTGTATAGAACCATTTCCTGTATTTCTCATTGAGAAGATGAGTTTTGAAGATGCAAGCACTCTTCTTTGGGAGCAGTATTCATAGGATGAATCATGGATGCTGGCCACTGATGTAGTTGGTGTCTTTTTTAAACTGTAATCTCTTTAAGCAGCTAAGGAATGAAGCTGAGGCTGAGGGTTACCCAGGTCTCTTCAAGGTTACAGAGTATATTTGCAGGAGAAGCAATCTGCATCTCATTTTTAATCTTCAGAGTTAGTGTCAATGCAGAAGAGAGTAGGCAAGCCTCAAACAACTTTATTGTGGTTATGAATCATGTGTCTGGCACAGCAACTATGATTTGTGGTTTCAGGGTATTTTTAAAGTGCATGACTTTGTGGGTAAAACTTGCTCTTTCAAGTGTAAAAAAAAAAAGAGAAGGACATTTAGATTAAGTAGAATGACTGAGACTTGGTCTAGAAGTTTTAAAAAAGCAGTGGGGTATTTTTCTGTATTAAACATCAGTTTAGAGTCTTTGAGCAGGAAAGCCTAAGATTAGCTTTACAGGTCTGGAAATATTGCTGGCCTGTCTGCAAATCCTGTGTTTCCCTCTTGCACATAGCCCTTTGTAGCTGGTGGCAGGGAATGGCATTTTGCAGAACCTTCTATCAGTGGGCAACACGATCCAGCCCTGCAGCCAGGTCAGTGCAGGCTGAACCCTTGCTGTAAGGTTAAGGGGGTGGTCAGTGCATTCTTCTCTGTAATGGTTCAGAGTAGACACTGCCCTGTCTCTATTAGATTGTGTCTGCCTTCATCAGGAGCCAGTATCTGCTCCCTAATTAGCTATATACAGCACTTGGAAGTTGGAATTTGGGTGTAAGTTCAGTAATGGCACGTGTGGAATCAGAAAGACATAGAGAAATGGGGTAAAAGTCTGAGTTTTGCATTTGCAGGTGCAGACATAGTGAAGGGGGATGTAAGCCCACAGAGTGTTTTTCATACCAACTTTCACAAGGGCAGGAGATCTCAGAAGGCCATTATCTACCCTATGAGTCTGAAAATAGACTCTTTGGTCTAGGGGATAAACAAAAATGATGCTATGTTAATGAAAGTATTTGGGACCTGGTCTGGTCACATTGCTCTGGGTCTGTTTTCCAGGCAGATTGAACAAAATATTTTAGCTGTGAAATTCTGAGAAACAGCCTGTAAAATGTCAGTGCTTGCATTTCTAGAAAGGCTACTTTCTTCAGCTGATAGATTTCCTCTGCAAGTATGCTGCTTAGTTTTGAAGGTTTATGTGAATTCAGTGTGTGTCTCAATACGTGTGCCAGTAGACTCTTTGCATGGGAACTGTCACATTCACCACTTTGAATTAAAGCTGTCTTTAATTCTCCTGTTTAAATCTTGCCCTCCTCTGGAGATGTTTTCTGATTTCCCCTTGATTAACAAGTATTGCTGCAGACCCTCTTCTCCACCAGTGAGCAGTGGACCAGGGCGTATTGGTGAGTTTTTGGGAGATGGGCACTGCTCTTGCCCCCCTACACATCTTGTGTTTCGGAGACACACAGCCTGTATATTTTATGGGGCGTTGTGTCTTTCCACAGAGTCCCTGTGATTGTGTATCTCCTCTTGGTCTTGTGTAATGTGGTTGTGCTGCATTGTGCTAGGTCATGCTTTTAAACCACAGGACTTCTGAGTGCTGATTTTTTTTCAGTAGAAGACATGACCTTTCTTCTGCTCCTTGGGGTGGAGCAGATATCCTTGTAGTGTTCTGCTTTGAAACAAATTGGTAAATGGGAGGGATGTTTTGATCTATAACAGGTTAGCTGCAGAGGTCTTTGTAGGCTTCCTAGGTGCTGAAGGAGATGGAGTGGAAAAGACATTTCATAGAGATGAGAACTTGGAAAGAAAATTCATGCAGAGATGTAGAAATAGCTTATTCAGGCAGGAATTACAAAATCTAGGAAAGTTAGGCCAAATGAAGCAGTGCAGATGAAAATTTTGCCTGAGCACAGAGCACAGGCTGTAACTATTTACCATGATGAGGTTAGATCGGGGATGGTGTAAGCTGCAAGGAGTGTAGCAGCTAGGAAATAAAAGTGGCCAAAAGGTCAGTGCTCAGAGTTAGGTAAATGAGCCATGTTGTAGGACAGGGCAGGGGCGCAGTGCCAGAGCTCCTTGGAGATGTAATTCCAGAGGTGATGTATTCTGGTGTTGTCATTGACGAGAACAGGGCTGACAATGACTGGCTGCACCTTCTGCGCTAGTTTGAATTCATAGGGATTTGCTGTGATGAAGTTAGTACACTATGGTCTGCACATAAAGAGTTGGTGAAAAACTAAAGGGTTCTCTCATGACCATTGTTTTTTACAGTTTTCATACTTTGCAGTACTCTGTAGCTGTGTATGATACAGGAGACAACTTGTCTCCCCAGGTGAGGGGGAATCTAGCAGATGTGAGCCTTGTGGGGGTCTGGAGGAGCCTGTGACCTGCCTCTTGATGAGAAGGGTGCAGAATTGATTTAAAGACACTTCAGTGGAGAGAGGCACAATGTTCAGCTCCACATTTTGTAAGAGCATGTCTTCCTGTAGTGGGAACAGCATTGGTTTCAGGTATTAAATGCTACACGTGAATAAAGGGAGAGACAGTGTCTTAAATATCTTGAACTTCAATTTGTCTTCTAGTAAACGTAACTTCCTAATCCCCCTTTCTGTTTGCTGGCTGTTGGAAGATGGATTTCCGTTATCAAACATGATTATGACCCGAGTTTTTTCCTGAGCTTTCAATATCGATTTAATGGCAAGTACTTGGGAAATACACAGTTCTACATGTTATGGGATACTTCTTTGAAATGTTTTTCTTGTAAAATAACAAATGGAACAAGATACTTGTTAGAGTACTATAGGAACAGTTGTTGCATGATTGTATTAGGAAGGTTCTAAACTAGGCATAAAAGTGACTTTAAAGCCTAACTTCTGAATTACTGTTATTTTTGACCATTACATAGTTCTGAGAGTACCCACCAGGAGGTGACAACACTGCCACATACCTGTCCAACCAACTTACCTATGCTTCCAAGACCAGATGTTCTATGTGTTACATATTTAAATGTGCAGTTTCATGTAACTTCTTCCCCAGACCAGTCCTTTCTTATGGTCTAGGTTTTGGCCTTCATACCCATGTCTGCAGCCCAGCAAACTGCTGTAATTTAGCACTGCTGCAGGTCCCTTGCTGTTGTGCTGGCTGCATGAGAGCCAAACTCTGCTGCAGCATTGGATTTGCAGGACAGCAGTGGGAGTGTTAGGGGAAGAAGGTGCTAGTTAGTATGTGTGTGGGGTGCAGAATATGGTCCTTAATAAGTACAGAAAACAGGTGCTGAGGATGGAGGAGTTACCAAGTTTCTAGAAAAGCTGGTGAATGGCTTTTCTAGGAATGATAGTTTAGAGCCATGTAGTGAAAACAGTAGAACCAGCCTGAAAAATTGGCTCAGCAAGATCATGGTAGCTCAGCAAATGGTAGAAAAAAGTCCTAGGTTTTCTTGTTCTTTATTAGTGTGGTATCAGGACTGATCCAAAGTTTGGTGTGCATGTATATGTGTATGTGTGACCATGACTAGCTTTGAAAACTGTGATGGCAGAGCACAGTGTAATATCTCTGTCAATCTTGGTCCCTTGACCAGCAGAAAGGGCGAGTGGGTTGCAGGCAGGCTGTGCTCCAAGCCCAGTTCTGCTGTTGATTTCCTGGGTGACCTCAAACAATATAACAATAGGGGTAGTGATATACTTAGCATGCTGCTTAGCAAGTCTGCTGTCCTTATGTGTGCGTTAGTAGTGTTGCTGTTGGGAAAACTGGTTTCATAAACAAAAACAAGCTTTCAGAGAAGAGTTGGCATAATTTGAGAGAGGCCTATGGTTTACTGCCTGCAGAGCGCTGAGGAGTAACTAGTAAAAGCTTCTTGAAGTCCTAGCCAGATTTAACAGCCAAACTGTCATCATCATTGCACATCACAAAAGCTGTTTGGGAGGAGATTTACCTGTTTGTTCATTCATGGCTTAGACCAACAACAATACCCTGCAATAGCAGCCACATTTGTGCAAACATTTCCTCATTCTGTGACGAAAGCACTCATATTGGCAGGTTAGGAAATGATTATATTAAAAGGTTTTGCCTATAGCTGTGGACCTGGTTAAGTAATATGCTATTAAGCTCAATTAGAGTGGTAGAGTAAAAACAGATGTAATACTTGTGCAAGGAAAGAGCATGTAAAGACCTGAATAAATGAGGTGTTATGAATCATGCTCCTTTATGTGAGTAGAGCCACTGAAGTCAGGGTCTCTGCACCTCTGTTTCATGGTGTTTCTGTTACTGTTTTGTTGACTTTATTTCGATGCCTTTTGTTGACTGAAACATTTAAACGTATTTATTTTAAAACCCAGTAACTGAAACTTGATACCACAAATGAACAAAGTGGACAAAGCATCTTCTGGAATCCTTTATGCTTTGCTGGTATGGACTGGAAAGAGACAGCCTCTCTGTTCCCTTTCCTCCCAACTGCACAAGATTGCAAGTTAGGTTGTCCTGTGGTAACATGCCTTTTGGAGGGAGTGTAAAACCATCCTGTCCCTGCATGATCCATGTAATACGTGGGAAAAATTTTTCTATCTAGTAACCAATGAGGACAATTTCCTGTAAGCCAGTTCTTGTGGTCTCTGGTCTCCAGCCAGATCTATTTTTACTGCCTTTTTCTTCTTTTTTTTTTTTTTCCTGCCCCCCTAATTTATTTTTTCTTGAAAAGAAAAAAATGTCTGTTTGGCAGTGTTACTGTCATGATTCTTACATGCAGACCGGCTACAGTTCCAAAAGGCACCAACAAAGGTAACATATATTCTGATCACCTTGAATTGAAGCTTTTGAGCCACATCATAAAGTCAGCATCAGTGCATGAGAGCAGAAGAGAGGGAACATTTGCCTGTGCTGGTTATCACTGTTGAGCTAAAGCCGAGTTCAAGTAATTTGGTGTTACTGCAGCCAAAAGCATTTTGGTTCTGATACTGCTGACCCTTGGGCTGATGTAACATAAGGATCTAAGGAGCATATAAGTAGTTGCAGTAGAAGGCCTGATAATGCACCTGACCAGTGAATAAAACCGAGGACACTTACACTGAGAGTGCAAGAGGAGTCTATTACTGTCCAATCTGGTGTTAGTGAAGGAGGTCTGAGTGTATAGGCAGAGTGAGCAAATTAAATGGGATCCAACTAAAAGTGCAGGAGGGTAGAGATGTGAGAGGGGAGTCATTTAGAACAGTCATTTTCCACTAATATAAATGGATATCCTGGCTGCAGCTATAGAAATGTCATGCTGCAAGTCATATGTGTATTTAAAACCAATCTCAGTTTGTTTGAACTTTCTTCCCAAGATTTAGGAATCTGTAAATCTTTCAAAAAACAGTTAAAGTCACGCAGCAGGAGAGTGAGTTGGAGATACGAGTCTATGATGATAGAAATTGGGCTTGGAAGGCATTCTGATAGCCAGGTTCTTAGGAGTGCTGAAGGAGAAAGGCAGGGCAATGCTGTGACAATTACTGTTTCACAGATCATAGTGTCAGCTTTGGAGTGCTTTTTCCCCCTCAACTTTGCAAATCTCATTTCTGGACTGGATCCAGAAAGCTGCACATTCTGCAAGCAAAAAGCCAGAAGCATGCAATGTACGCACGAGGCAAAGGGTGGATTTCCTAATAAAGGGACAGTGAATGTGTGTGTTGGAGCTTTCAACCAGATGCCCTGGTTAGTACCCGCAGTAAGGTAATTAGATATTTAATTAGGAAGATGAGTATACCTGCTTTCCCATAGCTAGTAACAGTTGACAAAAGACATGGAAAACAGCCTCAGGAGTCATTTGGAATCTGAAACACAGTTTGTACAAGTCAGATCTAGCAATAGTTGGATTTTCCTCCCATTACATTAGTGTGTTGAATGGTTGTTGGTTATGTTTTAAATGTTAACCTGGTTACTCTAGGATGAGCACATGTGGTCCTCTGATCTTGAAAATGGGAAGCATTTAAAAAGTTGCCGTTAGGTTTTTCATGTGGTTTCTGGATACTGATCCTTGGAGCCACTGTGACACTTGTTAGTTCTCAGTGAACAAATGCTTTCATGTATTTTTTAAGAAATAGATTATATTCAGAAGATGTACTGAAATCGCTTTTTTGTAAAATGAGATATTGGCAAATTTTTTGTGCTACAATGACAATAAATCATCATTGGCAGATTTGAGAGGAGGTGTGACTTCTGCCCTCTCAACAAGGTGCCACTATTGCTTTGAGACGTTGCTGGGCGGCGGGAGGAGTTATTCTGGTCTTCACTGGACACAGCTGCAGCCTTCGCAGCAGTGGCATTGGACTGACATTTTGTTGCAGGAAATCATCTGGTTATTACATGTTATTCCTGGGAGTTGCAGCATTACTTCAGCTAAATACTGTTGGGTAGATTGGCAGTGATATTTGCTGTGAATCATCCTCGCTAATGAACCCCTTTGATAGAGAAACAATAGTTATTAGCAAGATGACGTTTCTGTTGTGAATCCCTATGCCTTTTTATCTTTATTGTCCTCCGTGAACTATTTTGCGAGTTACCATTGGGCTGAAGGGCCTCATTCTCTTCATTGTAGAATCAAATATGTTGGTGTGAGTGGAAAATGCCTTTAATAACATGAGGGGCTTTTTGTTATTTTTGTGTTCCAAAGGTGTTTGCTTCTGTCGTGTTTTTATTCTGGTTTTTTTTTACATTTGAGTAATCATGAATGACTGGAATACCTTGAATCAGTGATACTTGGAAGTGCTGCAGGTAGACTGTTTAATGGTATTTTTGAAGTGCCAGATTGAGGAACATGGACATTAAATGATAAAGGTGATACAGTTGCCTTGGAATGCTGCTATTTCCCATCACTTTAGGAAGTGATAGGCTTCTTCCCTCCAGAAAAATAATGAAGTACAGTCTTAATTTTCAAGGCCATAAATAGATTCTAGAGGATTATGTGTATGATTAAAGTTATTCTCTTACATAAGAGCTTTTTCCTAGGCTGTGGCCTGAAGCCTGAGATATGAATGTGACTGTTTGTTGTCTGTCTGCTTAAACATCCTTCTTCTCTTGGCTCCTGGTTGTGCAGAAGAGATGATAGAGTGAGTTAGTGAACTCAGCTCGTGTCCTAAGGAGATCAGCCTCGTGGTCAGTGAAACTGCTGAGTGAATGGAACAAAATGTGCAAACAATATTTAAAATGGAGATGATCTATTACATTGTCTGGAGTCCACTATGTCTGAGGATGGGGTACAAGGCTGGAGGAAGCTCTGGTCATTCCAGCATGGTAATGCTTACATCCCAAGTACCATCTACATGGTGCATTGAGAGCATAGGAGTATGCTATTTTTAAAAAAAGTCTCTCTCTTGTAACCCAGATTACATCTCTCTAGAGTAAAAGCGTGTTTATACTACAAAAAAAGGGAGTTGACATCTGTTTAGCAACCCATCAGATAAAAGAGACAGTTCTTTTCCAGTTGCATCTGAAACACCTGATGCTTTTGGTGGAACATGCTTGGTGTGTGTACGCATTCATCTGTGCAACCTTGTTTTTCCTTGCAAAATTGAACTGTACACTATTATGCCCATCTTTGGAAACACACTGATTCCTTGTTTGACTTTAGAGTGATTTGAACTGTAGAATTCTGCCCTGCTCCCCACTCTGATTTTAAATGTTCTCCTTGAGGCAGAGGAATGAATGCTCTAGGTGAAGCATACAGGATCAGTCCAGGAGATGTCTGTGGATGTAGGTGTGGACCAGGCAGTAAAAGAAGATTCTTTAGAAGCTTGAGAATTAGCAGAGGATGTAAAGAGGTTTTGTGCTTCTATGGGTGGAAACCAGTTTGTGCCGGTACTTCCAGGGCTATCCTAGTGGTGGTTTAGCTCATGAGAAAACATCAAAGGCCATGAGTAATTGCATTCTCCAGAGCTCCTTTCAAAAGCAGAAAACCATGATGGAAGTGATGCCACAAAGGCTCACCCAAATGGGTGTTTTTATCTACACAGTTTCTGGCATTTAGGCAGCTATCCTTCCAGTTTAATAATACTGAGTCACACCTTTTGTTTCTATCCTTCAAGTCACCAAGGTATCTCTCTTGTCCTCTACTCATGCAAAGCAAGAAAGGATTAGAGACACTTTCCAGACAGGAGAGCAGGGAAGTTTCAGCAGCAAGGGAGCCACTCCAGCTGGTGCTCAGTCTCATAGCAAGGAATGCAGTGATGAGACCTGTGTGAGGAGCTGAGTTTCTTAGCAGCAATGTGAGTCACATCCCTGCTTTCCCAGCATGTGTGGGGCACTTGGCAAAGGGGTGGCTTTGCTGGCCATTTATTTGCTGGAGACTTTTCTGCTAAAGCAGGTGCTCTGTTGAGGACTTAACCCTGGATTTCTAAAAATCACAATCCTGTGTCCTTTTTATTTCCTTATCTGCTATGCATCTTAGACTTTGTCTTATATCCTTTTCCATTTTTTTCTATTTTCTTCCAGTTTTTTTTTCATGGTCCCTTTAATGAAAGAGGGTCTGTGTATTAGTGTAAGTTTTAGCAGTACTTCAGAAAACAGGTAGGTTTGCATTTGTATGGGAGACTTATATCCCCTTTTTGTGTAGTCCTTGTAGTAGGGCAGCAAGTATGGTTTAATAAATAGGATATGAAACACCCATGTTTTGCTCAGCCTTAATGACATGCCGTGTTTTATACAAGCTATGAAACTTGATACTGCCTCTTTCATTTAGAAGGCTGTGTGCACTTTCTTTCTTTGATGTAATTCAGTTGACGGCAGTGGGGTTGTTCCTGACTTACACTAAGAGAAATTAATAGGCAGTGAAGAGTGACACAGGTTCACACCCAGTGTGTGTTGACTCATTTGCTCATTGGCTTCTTTGTAGCAGAAAATGCTTTTAGGGTACCCCTGAGGAATGTATCCAAGTAGAGCCAAGTTTGAGATGAGGTGTGTTTAGCTGAGGGCTGTTCAAAGCCATGGCTTATTATATGATTTGTAATGAAGGTGAAAATCGATGTTTTCATGTGGGAAAGGACTAACATCCGCTGACCGGACCAATTAACATGCACGCCTGTGGGTTTTTTAATTGCATTTCTAATTAAACTGAACCAAAGGGTTGTTTTAGATGTCTTCTGGACAAAGAGCTGCTGCTACGAACACATGCAACCCTGCTTGTGCACAGGGGATGAACAAGACAAATTTCCAGAGGCCCCAGCTACCTCAACCAGTTGTTGATTCTGTTCTGGGAATGCACAAGGACATGTGCTTTTATTGAAGTAGCTTGCTTCATGCCTTCCTTAGTTTTCTGACTGTGTGTTTCATTTGGGACATTTCCAGTCTGTGAAGTTACCTCATCTCAAATTTCTCCTTGCCTTCTCATTCCTTCTGCTGGGCCCCGATCTCAGATGTTGATGTTTCATCACTATGGTCTAGGAAACTGTTGCCTTTTTATGGTAGTTCTTGCACCTCCCTTAGCTCTGATTGATTTTGCAATGTGAAATAAGATGCAGGCTCCAGCACATCAGGCCTCACTGTGCCAGGCCAGAGCTTGGCTTTATATCTGGATCAAAGCATCTGAAGTGTACTTAGGTGGAGCCATCTTCTCCAGTCTACTGGTGGGCTGTCAGTAGTTTGCTTTACCTTTCCCATGCCAAAGCTGTCTAGATCCCATTAATAGTCTGGGCCTGTGGCTAAGATGCTGAACATTACTAATCCCGTCATCCAGAGAGCTTGGGGTGAAGCATCCTCTCAGCGTCAACCAGGGACTTAAAATATGGATGATGTGTAAATCCAGTCTTGACAGCAGGCTCTTCAATGATGGTGTAGCTATGTGCTTAGTGTCTTCTGTTCCTCTGGGACTCCGAGGACAGCTTGCTCCTGCCTCTATGTCTTTCTGGCTCAGTTTTCTCTTCAGCCAATGCTCTGTTGTGTCCTAGTTAGCTTTTTCTTCTGTGCACACAAAAACTGTGTGGCTCTGAAGGAGAAACATCTTGTTCTCCTGTGTACAGCATTTTTAAGTTAATAAACAGAGATGTTGCCATTGCTCATCTAGGGGAAGAAGTAGTACTAAAACTGGTGAAGTTGTTGTTTAGGACTGTAATTAAACTTCCAGACTTACGCAGTAGAAGGTCAATATACCAAAGGTTTACGCCTGGGAATTCAGAGCCTTTTGTTTGGGTTTTTTGTTTTAGTTTGTTTGTTTTTGTTTTTTGTTGTTGTTTGTTTGGTTGGTTTTTTGTTTGTTATTTTTGTTTTATTTTGGGGTTTTTTGGTTGTTGTTGGTTGGGTTTTTTTTTAATTAAGGATTGTTTTGTTTGATGATTAGATGAACGGGACCAGAAGTAACTAAATCAGCCGGCAAACCTGCCAGTGACTCTGGTGGGTTTGTCGTGAAAACTATCAAGTAGTTGACACACAGCTCAGATTGCATACAGTACTCAATACAAAAGTAAGTCATATAGACTACTAACCTTGCGTCCTGCAAAGGGTAAAATACAACAAGGCTGGTTGGAGCATCTGTAGTAGCTCAGCATATGGAGGTGTATGTGTGGAGGCTTCTAAATAAATGCCGAATGTCTTCCAAGTTGGCTGAAGGGAACGGAAGGGAGAGGGGTGAATATCTTGTAACTTCAGATGTGTTGCCATGGTGACATGAACCAATAAGCTAGAGCAAGCCTGGGTGTAATCTATAATTGAGAAGTATAGGAGAGGCAAAGTGGCATTGCTGTTTGCAGAGATTCAGGTACATAATGGGGAGCCTAACGCCACGTTCATCGTGCTCAGTCCTGTCCTCATTCTGAAGAGTACTTACAGTTTACCTACTGCTGGTTTTCAAAGGCTCCCTGCCACTTGAAACACATATATTTGTTTCATTTTTAATAGCAAGTTGTTGACCTCTGCCAACATCTGATCCCAGTCAGGGATTTCTATGTACTGCACAAATAGGGTATGCATGCTGCATCTGGTAACCATACCGTAAAAGCAAAGCAAAGTTTGGTCTGTAACTTCTAGAACTGCTGGTTCTGTATTTCAGTTGCACTATGGAAACTGGATAGTCCTGTAAAGACAGAACACTAAAGCCTCAAGTCAGAGATGCCACCAAGCGTATGATTTACTCTAAGTGCTTAAGTGCTCTAAGTGAGGATGGATAGCCCAAGTGCCTAAAGTTATACAGATGCTTAAATGCTTTGTAAACTCAGTGTTTAAGGACTTCATCCCAAAGGATGCTGGAGAAACTTCCACTGAAATAAGTGAGGATGAAGGAGTCCTCGTGCAGTTTCAGCAGCTACAAGAATTGTATGAAAGAAAGCAAGCACATTATTGCTATTACATTATTGCATACTTTACCATGGAAAAAATAATTAAAATTAATTCTGGGTTTGGTTTGGGTTTTTGGGGGGCTTTTGGGGAGTGAGGGGGTGTGAGGTGGAACGGCAGGGGGGTGTATTGTATAAGTATTTGGACAATTTAATCAGCATTAAAACCTATTTTAATTATAAAACCAGTATAGGTAGGAAGTTGAATGGGATTCCACAGACAATCCGTCCTTTTGAGGTTGTGAATAGCCCTTTTCATTTCCATAGAGTTTTATAAAAAATGTTAAAATAGGAAGGAAGTCTTTTCATTCAAGATCACGTTTATGATCCATCCCTTACAACAATTTTCAAACTGATGTTACACACACTGGGGTACTTGTCTTCTAACATTACTTACAAATGTTAATGGAATTGTGCGCTCTGTTTTACTTGTGTTTTAAACATGAGAGATACTTTACAACAAACAAAACATTCCTGGTATAAAATGTTGACTGTCCAGCAGATCTAGGGTTTTGCTCTCTAGCCCAAGTTGTTTAAAATAATAAAAAAATTGGCTGCTTTCATCAGAAGTTGCAGTATTTAAAGTAGTAGTCTATATCTAGAGAAACTGTGTATTTACACCATGTAAATGAAGAGCTTTGTTTCGCTGCCCCTTTGATATTTAATGATGACTGAGATTGCAGACTCGTTGGAGAGATCTTCCATTGTGTTTCAGTAATACCAGCATTTTCAGAATCTGAAATTTTTTTTGTTACACAAGTTCCCACCGAATGAAAATAGGTGCACATAGCTTCAGGCAAAACAGCATTTTTACCCCACCATGAAAGAGATCCTGGAGTTGCTAGAAAATCTGTTTGTGATATGCTTTTAGTGCTCATTTTCCACAAAAATATCAATCCTGTATAACACCTACTTATCTATATAAATAATCTTGCTCTGTGTTTGTACAGTACCTGGTACAAGGCAAACCCATTCTCAGCAGTTTCCTAAACACTGTTGTGATCAAAATAAGTAATGAGGTTTGGCTTAATAGGTGTAATCTTTCACAAAGGGGTGTTGGGGAGAAGCCTGGTCCTGGCGAGAATGGGAGAAGTTGTAATTGTATAGGGATTATAAAGAATGTAAAATTCTAAGATGCAATCAGTTCTGCAGAGCAATTGAGCACCAGTATGAGTTTGTTTGTGGTTGTATGGCTGGGTTTTTAGTACTGCTGGTGTGAGACATGTAAGTTGTGCCAAGCCTTGATGTGTAGAAGGCAAATCAAGTCATTCCTCACTGAGCAAATCAGAACTCCCTACAGGAATGTTTTTCACATTGGTCTGACTGGTTCAATGTGAGACATTTCAGGAAAGAAAAACTTTGTGAACGAACAAAAAGTTTCAGCTTCATTGCAGTTTCTCTTTGAATTGGGGGGCAGGAGTGGTAAAACCTTAAGTAAACCCCATAAAGAGTCAAGAAAAAGAGCTACAGGTTTGTGGATATTTTTATTCTTGCACTTTGTTTTTCCAGTTCTGATACTGTGTATCCCCTGATCTTAAGTATTTACCCCAGTACTTCGGAGGCTCAAAGTTACATGCAAGTGGAGGAAAAAGGCCATGCATTCTCTCTCTCTCCTGCCCATCCCTCTGTACTCTGCTCAATTATTTTCTATGTTCATACAAATAAAAAAGATAATTGTTTTCCTCCTAACCTTACTTGAAAATAGCCCTCATTAAATTCTGTGGTGGGGAAAGGGTTGGATAGGACGCCAATGTGTTGAAGGGCTTCTCTGTCTGGCTTGGGAAGTGCCTTATGTAAGGAGCTGTTGCACCGCAGCAGAACTGAAGGAATGGGGACAGATGGCGCCTTTGAACGTGACTGTAGCTGGGATCCCTTATGGAGATCTTGCAGCGACTGTGGTGGCCCTGGGAAAACAAAGTGATGGTTCTTCCCCACCGTCCAAAGTGCATCTGTGCTCTGCCTATTTGGAGCTACGTGTTGTCGTGGCCTTGCTGCTGCCTGTTGGGGTGAAACTGGCACAGAGCTGCCTCCAGCCCTTTTACTACAGACAGGCAATGCAAGGGAGACAAGACTTTGTTATCCAGTAGCACCCCGCTGCTTGGAGAAATGGCATACATAGTGTTTTTCTGATGTTCTCCTAGCTGCTTTTTCTTACCAAACAACCCAGCTAATGCCTAGAAGATGTTCGTGGGAGTGGTTCTGAATTAAAACTTCCTGCAGTGTGCGTTGCACATCTTGGAAAGTGGAAGGTTACCATCCAGCAGACATGTTCTCTGCTACCCCTGGCAGCAGGATGTTAGCTCGGAGGGAATGTAGCAGGACAAAATGATGGTGTATTAAATTGAAAATCAGAGCAGTGGAGGGGAGAAGCTGCCAAAATTCCAAATAAAATTATTTGGGTGGGTTAAGGAAGTTGGTTAGCCAGAAGTTAGAGCTTGTTTCCCGGTTCCTTTGCTGTAGTTCAGAGATGCAGTGCATAGAGTGGTGCTACTGCTGCTTAACTTTTGATTCATTGTCCTTACTGATAGAAAGTTCCTCCAATACTATCTAGATGTTTAATGCTTTAATGACCTGTATTTCATGTCCACTGCACGTGTTCTCTGTTGTGCACAGTAATCTTGTGAATATTAGAATATGATACTTTAATCTCTGCTATTGTCTGAACTTCTGTTAATTTAGTCTTTCTGCATAGGTCTTGCTTTATTGGAGTTACTTTTATTGCTGCAGCAAACTGGATAGCCAAAGGGAATGAACTGCAAATAATCCTCCCAGAGAAAGGGCTGTTGGTCCGTGGTGGTCATGGAAGGGCTGCACTGGCCTTGACAGCTGTGCTGAGCAGAGCTGCAGCTGTGTGACACAGGTGAGGAGGGGGATGCTGCTGAAGCGCAAATGAAATCAAGATGTGTCTAGTAAGGGTCTGAAGTCCCATCCTTAGTTGTATTTGGTTCAGTGGCTCAGCAATTGATTGCTTAAATAAGGGGGGTTTTTCTGTCCTGTCAGCTTTATTCTTGGCCACATCAAGTACTCTGAGCAAGCTGCCTTGGAGAATTCAGACTTTGAGCGCTTCTAATTCAGAAAATGGATTTTCTGGATTGTGAGTAACATGTTTGTGTCCTTGTATTTCCCTGTGGTTCTGTCAAGCGAAGTTTTTCAGCTTAGAGAGACGTGAGAGGTGGAAGAGTTGAAAAAGGGAAGAACTGCATTCACTTCAGAAAGAAATGTGGTACTTTGCACCATCCCAGAGTGCTGTGAGCAGTGATGATCCTGCTGCTTGTTCTGCAGCCTGGCGCAGGCTTTGGTGGGCATGGAAATGAACAAGCACATGTTTACCATTGAGAAGCTTGTCTTTCTCTAATATGAGTATAGTCCTTCTGCAATATAGCAAACCAGCCTGGACTTGGGCATTAGGAGTTTTGGACTAGGCTGCAATCCTTTAGATATTTATGGGTTTTTTTATACAGATAGACATACGTCACTCTGCTAGAGAGGTACAGGAGTAGCAATTTAACAGGAAGTAGGCTGTGTGACAATGTAGCAACTACTCAAGCTACTTTGCACTCTGTATGTGAATTTCACAGAGAGTTCTCATGGTCCTGTGCAGGGCTCTGGGGTGACAGCAGAGGGAATCACAGGGCTGCCTCAATATGCTTGTTATGGTGGTGACTCTTACGGGTTGAAGGCTGCTGGTGCATGGTCTGTATGGCTGTGGCAAACATTACTGTGAGCTTGTGACAGACTGGGCTTTGAGAGCAAATCTTCTGTAAGTGAAAGGAAGTGTGTGTGTCCTGGGGTGAGCAAGTTGTGGGGGCTGCTGCATGCTGGTGCAGCTGCACAGCTGTCACACCTGAGTGTAAAGTGAAAAAGGCTGCTGCAACAAAGTGATTCACATCTATTTAGCAAGTGCTCCTGAGTAATTTGGTGGGCTGACACCAGATCATGACAATAGACGTTGAAGGGTTACTGGTCTCATCAATCAGCTTCTGCTTGGCTGCTGCTCTGTTGCAGCTTCTCTTGCCCTATTTCTTCTTGAAGAACTGCATAGCTGTAGTGATTTTAAATTTTATCTTTATCCTAACCACAGGAGATAAGTGTGATATGGTTGATATTATGACACATCAGATTTCCTTGGTCTGTTCCTCATTTGGTTTTGGTTCCTGCTTCCACACAGAGCATACACCTGTGTTTTCTGTCATCCATGGCTATAAGAAAACAGGTAGGTGAGGCCAAGATGTGAAAGAGCAATTTATAAAAGGCTGGTTATCAGAGCTGTGTTTCTGTCATGAATTTATGGTGGCGTATGAGTGAATGACGAATTTTGTTTGGTCTGTAAAACATTAGAGTAGAGGCAATTTGGACATGTAGCCTTGTAAAGCACATAATGCTGTCTCTGAAATAATGCTGGTTTCTTAAACACATGTGCATAACAGATGCTTCTGAAGCAGCTATTTGTACAGGGTGTTTAAGAAACTGCTTTGAGTATCTTCCTCAACAAGTTTAATTCATGTTTCTTACCCCCAAGTTATAGTGCTCTCATCTGCTAAAGTCTTAAGTAAGGGCAGTTTTCAGTAAGATTAGTTTTGCATTCAAAGTTATTTTTTGGCTTAGAGAGACAATGAGAGGTGGAAGAGTTGAAAAATGGAAGAACTGCATTCACTTCAGGAAGAATTGTGGTACTTTGCACCATCCCAGAGTGCTGTGAGCCATTGGTATGTTGATGCTCTTCTTGAAGAAGGAGGTTGATTTTTTAGTAAACCAGTATGTTATGAAATTTACTTTCAGGCAGTGATGTAAACAGCCATTAGCTTTCAGTAGTAGTTAGAGGAGAGGTAACACACGTCTTTGCAAACTAGGGCATGCACAGATGAGTGAGTTAAATTGAATGTTGGCTTATATAAAATGATGAGTGGACAGTGCTGGTGTCCCATGCAGACTGGGTCAAAGATATACAAGTACAAGCAGCTGTAGAGACTCTCCATCATTTGAGATGACAGAATTCCTGTGCTTTGAGGAAAAGGGCTTGGGGTCCTGATTTTCCACCAGCATGAGAATGAAACATTCACAGTAATTTTGTTTATCTGAATATTTGTTATGTTGATTCACAACATTGGCATCAGGCTGCTGGATTAAAAGTTGCTTGACTATAGACACACTTTGTACTCTTAAGAGTACAAAGGTGCTGCTTTGTATGTGATTATGCAAATGGGACCCTGGTGTGTGTGGGTGAAACATAAGTGTACAGCTTATTTCTACTGGCAGTCAGGCTTCTGAAAAAAACGTGCAGAAATGAAGGAATCTGGTTCTGGGATCCACCTATGTGAAGCATACAACTGCTTTTCAATAACATGATGAAGATAGAGTATTTGGCATAACAGCCGGGTGTGAGGAGACACTGCCTCAGGGAGTGTGATAAGTCTCTCAGCAATGGCACAGGACTCTCAGTGGCTACAAACTCTGGAGAGAAGGAATAAAGCCAGCCAGAGTCACATGTCGGTGTTTTGAGGGTCCCTCTAGGTAAAGTTTATTTAGCTTTCCTGGAAGCTGCAGTATTTAATCTGACCTGAAGCAGCAAACAGATGGAGGGATGTATTCTGTCAGAGAAGAGAGCTGTATTTTTGGCTTTTACTTCAAGCAAGAGATTTGTAGGTGGCTTGCTTAGTGTTCCATGAATTTGATGCTCTATATATTGCTAAACTGAGCCTGTCTTTTGTAAGCAACATAATTTTACAGCCTCCTTATGCTTAAACTGCTTCTTCACTCAGGAGTTAAAAACAGGTTCCTTCCAAATTTGTTGCCCTGTTAGACCATACGTTCTGCTGCTGCAGGGAGCAAGTCATTCATGTTGGCTTAACTGGGAGTTACTTACATCCTCCAGTGGAGCCATGTATTTCACTTTACAGATGAACCAGTGTATTCTGATTTTGTGTTTACATATCTGAAAAGCAGGATCCTTTCAGGATTAATTTCTTTACAAGTCTTTTAACGGAATGGAGGCTCTTTCCTGTTAAATTGAACTCAACTTGTGCAAGTGCATATGTATAGAAGTCTCTCCTTTCCCCTGAGACCATGCCCAGTTAAGAGGAGGAGAAAAGTGAACATTCTTGGGAAGGTTTGTTCTCGTCATATTATAGCCTTATAAAATAGAAACAAAACTAAAATTGTTGCAATGCTGCTTAAGTAAATAAGAGTTTGAGGTGGGGCTTGAAAATAGTTCGTTCTCCCTTTTTTTCAGGGTAAGCTGTGCAGCATTTCAAACTGGCTTGTGCTGGGAGCGGACATCACCAGCAAGGTATTTCCTGTCTCCTTTTGCCAAATGCTAATAATAATAACAACAACAACAATAAAGTTTTAAAAAATATACTCAAATCAGAACTAAGACATGCATGACTTCATTTGGCAGCACGGGGCTTGCTCTACATAACTTCTGTCTTTATTTTTTTACTTACATGCCTGCCAAGAGCTTCTGAATTCATTTTCCCCTTCTCACTCCGTCTTCCCCCTGCTGAAGGAAAGGCATAGTGTATCACACTCTGAGCCAGAGGAACATATGGGATGGGGAGCTCCAGCTGACCAGTTCAAGAGCTTGGCTGTCATGTGAGCCTTGCCAACAAATTTCAGTGTCACAGGGAAAACCATGAGAACATTTCTGAAGTTTCAGTCCTGCAGAGAGTAGCCAGGAAGGAATGAGTGGGAATTTCTTTTGCATTGAGGGAAAAAAAAGTGAAAGTATTTTAAGTGTGAGACTCTGAGCTGCCTCTGCTTCTGAAATGGTGGTACCCTGAAGAGGCAGGCTTAGATTTGTGGCACATTAAAAAGAAGTAACAGTTTCATGGTAGTTGATAGTGGTTTATGACACATCAGTTCCTGTTTCTGCTTTGTTTTTGAAGCTGCTTCAGTGAACCCAGCTTCCTTTCCTTAACTACTAGGAACTCTGTGAACCCCTGGCTTGTTTGTCTCCAGCTACAGCTGGAAATGCTGGATAGATCTCAGCATCCCATTTTGCCTAGGCAGCATCTGTGTTTTCTGAGGTAAAATCTAATACACAAATATGAACATAATTTCTGGAATCAGTTAGAAACTGTGCATCCACATGATCCTCTGTGTATGTGTGAATTGTTTTCATTTGGCTTGTTAAATTCATTAAAGAAGAAAAAGCTTCCAGTGGAGCTTGATTCTGATGAGCCTGTATGGGTTAAAAGAAGTAGTTACTGTCCAGAAATCACTTTCTTTTGGCATGTGTTCCCTCTAGTCCTTTGTGATATCACCTGAAGGTTTTTATCTGACATTGGTTTTGGATTGAGTCTGCATTGCTGATGGTGCATTTGGCTGTAAAGATGAGGTTTAATTGATTTTCAAGGGTAGGAGAAAATGGTGTTCTTGATAACCATTGCAATTTCAGGTAATGTATGCTAACACTGATGTGTGAGCTGCTCAGAGCTAATAATAACTGGCTGACGTGACCTGACTTGGCTTTAAAATGCCTAGTAGAGCTTGCTGTGGCCTTGTAAAGAGATTTTATATTTTTGTGTCTGTCTGCTGATGGCTCTCTAGTGTACATCTCCCTAGCATTGCATCAGGATTTAATCACAAATCAGGTTGCTCCAATTATTTCTCCTGGTAAGACTTCAACCTTGTTTTGGCTCCTTAGGGTGGAGGGGCTTTCAAGAGTGGGTAAAAAAGCTGTATACCCTCCCAGTTTGTACCAGAGGACAAAAGAACCATATAGACCCTTCTCTGCCCATTTCCTGGGGCAGCACATGATTTGTGTGTCTCCATGACATTTCTTGAAAGCTCAGGGTAACAGCCCTACATGATTGATTAATAAATACCTTGGTAGCTTTGACAGGGAACACTGGGCATCTCATGGCCACTTCAGAAGGGCAGCAGCAGGCTGGAAAAACTGTAGTGTGCTAACTCGCCTGACCTGCTATTTCTGCAAAGTTCCCACCAAGGATCCTGAATTTTATTTCAGAACACCAAGGAAAAATATGGAAGAGTTTGGAAATGTCAGTGCTGGAAGTGGGGCTTGCCAGAAGTAGTAACAGACCAGACTTGTAAGACAAACAATGCTGCACCATGGACTGACTATATCACCCCATAATCTGTATTAAAAATAGATTTTACTGGCTCTGGTTTTAGCATGATCCATTCAGTAATTCATATGGCATTCCCATATGTTAGGGTGAGAGGAAGGTGGAAATAGTGGGAGTGGGGGAAAAAGACACTGACTGATCCTTATGCCATTTCAGTTCAGTTAATTGCATGTGTTTAAAATGTTGTAACGTGAGCAGATGGGGTGTTTCACAGTTATGTGCTCTGTGTGTGGATATATACACACACACACACATATATATGAAGTTCTCTAGCACTTGATTCCACAGGGCTGTGCTGAGGCTTTACCAGCCACACATGTTGGGTGTGTATGGGTGGGAGGATGGCATCAGTGGTGGGATGGGATGAGTGATTGATTTAGTATTGGGATCCCCAAAACCACATGAGATGTGCACGTGTTCAGTGAGCAGTCCCAGAGCTTGCAGCTTTGTTTGAAGCCACACAGCTCTGAAATCAGTAAACAAATTTTTTCAGGAATCTGGGCCTCAAACGTACTTAGTACTTAAATACCAGGGTAGTTTCAGTCTGGGAATAACTTCTGGAAGAAGGAGACCTGTCCCTGGAAGCAGTGGTTGTGTATCCTGCAAAGTTGCAGGAATGTGGGTTCCCTCCTCTTGTTAAGATTGCTGGAGCAGCCAAGCTGCTGAGGGCTGCATGCCAGTAAGCACCATCCAGCTCAGGCAGCATTCTGGTTACAGCTGGGATAATGGGTGGTCTTCTGACCATGGTGAAATCCCACTTCAGTCCTGACTCTGCAGTCTCCTTGTTCTCTTTTGCTGGCAGCATCAGTGCCAAGCCTGTGATGGATGGGTCACCAAGTGACCTGGCTGCTTTCCTCAGCTATTTTCTGGTCTTGTCCCCTCAGTTTTGTCCCTCTCGCCTGCCCTCCACCCTTGCCCCTTCCACACAGGTGCTTTTGGGGAAGGGGCAGCCTCCTCTCTGCACAGAGCGGCCTGCTATTCCTGTGCTCTTCGGCAGGAGTGTGGCAAACAGGCTGTTTTCATCCTTGCTACCACAACCCTCAAAGGATAGAGTAAAGCAGATGGCACTGTGCTTAATGAACAGCCAGCCTGTTTGTCAGCTCGGGCTTTGCTCTGTATGTGTATCTCATGTTTGCCAAAGCTGGGCTTTTCAACTGGAGCCTCTGCTCCTGCTGGGATCTCATCGGGAAGATGAGGGGCCCCTCCTCTCTCTCCCCAAACTCTGGTCCCTAAGGTCAGCCTTTGCTCAGATCAGCTCTTCCCTGAGAGCAGCCAGGCTTTC